>NW_028127255.1:0-267188 GCF_965231255.1 Vanellus vanellus | reverse complement strand
GGTTTTGCTGCCACAGCAAAGGTGCCAGCGGGGAAAAGTGTTTGCTGGTCCTCACTGCCTCCTGGAACCCCTTCAAATGCCCCAGACAATTTGGCCCTCTCTGCTTTCCTGCGGACTCTAGCCTCAAAAGCACCTTTTTTCACTTTCGGCGCCCTCCTGAGGAAAAAAGACAAACGTCCAGCTTTTGCTGCCACACCAAAGGTGCCAGCGGGGAAAAGTGATGCTGGTCCTCACTGCCTCCTGGAACCCCTTCAAATGCCCCAGACAATTTGGCCCTCTCTGCTTTCCTGCGGACTCTATCCTCAAAAGAACCTTTTTTCACTTTCGGCGCCCTCCGGAGGAAAAAAGACAAACGTCCAGCTTTTGCTGCCACACCAAAGGTGCCAGCGGGGAAAAGTGATGCTGGTCCTCACTGCCTCCTGGAACCCCTTCGAATGCCCCAGACAATTTGGCCCTCTCTGCTTTCCTGCGGACTCTAGCCTCAAAAGCACCGTTTTTCACTTTCGGCGCTGTTTGGAGCAAAAAAGACAAACGTCCAGGTTTTGCTGCCACAGCAGAGGTGCCAGCAGGAAAAGTGATGCTGGTCCTCACTGCCTCCTGGAACCCCATCAAATGCCCCAGACAATTTGGCCCTCTCTGCTTTCCTGCGGACTCTAGCCTCAAAAGCACCGATTTTCACTTTCGGCGCCCTCCTGAGGAAAAAAGACAAACGTCCAGCTTTTGCTGCCACAGCAAAGGTGCCAGCGGGGAAAAGTGATGCTGGTCCTCACTGCCTCCTGGAACCCCTTCAAATGCCCCAGACAATTTGGCCCTCTCTGCTTTCCTGCGGACTCTAGTCTCAAAAGCACCTTTTTTCACTTTCGGCGCTCTTTGGAGCCAAAAAGACAAACGTCCAGCTTTTGCTGCCACAGCAAAGGTGCCAGCGGGGAAAAGTGATGCTGGTCCTCACTGCCTCCTGGAACCCCTTCAAATGCCCCAGACAATTTGGCCCTCTCTGCTTTCCTGCGGACTCTAGCCTCAAAAGCACCTTTTTTCACTTTCGGCGCTGTTTGGAGCAAAAAAGACAAACGTCCAGCTTTTGCTGCCACAGCAAAGGTGCCAGCGGGGAAAAGTGATGCTGGTCCTCACTGCCTCCTGGAACCCCTTCAAATGCCCCAGACATTTTGGGCCTCTCTGCTTTCCTGCGGACTCTAGCCTCAAAAGCACCTTTTATCACTTTCGGCGCTGTTTGGAGCAAAAAAGACAAACGTCCAGCTTTTGCTGCCACAGCAAAGGTGCCAGCGGGGAAAAGTGATGCTGGTCCTCACTGCCTCCTGGAACCTTTTCAAATGCCCCAGACAATTTGGCCCTCTCTGCTTTCCTGCGGACTCTAGCCTCAAAAGCACCTTTTTTCACTTTCGGCGCTGTTTGGACCAAAAAAGACAAACGACCAGCTTTTGCTGCCACAGCAAAGGTGCCAGCGGGGAAAAGTGATGCTGGTCCTCACTGCCTCCTGGAACCCCTTCAAATGCCCCAGACAATTTGGCCCTCTCTGCTTTCCTGCGGACTCTAGCCTCAAAAGCACCTTTTTTCACTTTCGGCGCTGTTTGGAGCAAAAAAGACAAACGTCCAGCTTTTGCTGCCACAGCAAAGGTGCCAGCGGGGAAAAGTGATGCTGGTCCTCACTGCCTCCTGGAACCCCTTCAAATGCCCCACACAATTTGGCCCTCTCTGCTTTCCTGCGGACTCTAGCCTCAAAAGCACCTTTTTTCACTTTCGGCGCCCTCCTGAGGAAAAAAGACAAACGTCCAGCTTTTGCTGCCACAGCAAAGGTGCCAGCGGGGAAAAGTGATGCTGGTCCTCACTGCCTCCTGGAACCCCTTCGAATGCCCCAGACAATTTGGCCCTCTCTGCTTTCCTGCGGACTCTAGCCTCAAAAGCACCGTTTTTCACTTTCGGCGCTGTTTGGAGCAAAAAAGACAAACGTCCAGCTTTTGCTGCCACAGCAAAGGTGCCAGCGGGGAAAAGTGATGCTGGTCCTCACTGCCTCCTGGAACCCCTTCAAATGCCCCAGACAATTTGGCCCTCTCTGCTTTCCTGCGGACTCTAGCCTCAAAAGCACCTTTTTTCACTTTCGGCGCCTCCTGAGGAAAAAAGACAAACGTCCAGCTTTTGCTGCCACAGCAATGGTGCCAGCGGGGAAAAGTGATGCTGGTCCTCACTGCCTCCTGGAACGTCTTCAAATGCCCCAGACAATTTGGGCCTCTCTGCTTTCCTGCGGACTCTAGCCTCAAAAGCACCTTTTTTCACTTTCGGCGCTGTTTGGAGCAAAAAAGACAAACATCCAGCTTTTGCTGCCACAGCAAAGGTGCCAGCGGGGAAAAGTGATGCTGGTCCTCACTGCCTCCTGGAACCCCTTCAAATGCCCCAGACAATTTGGCCCTCTCTGCTTTCCTGCGGACTCTAGCCTCAAAAGCACCTTTTTTCACTTTCGGCGCTGTTTGGAGCAAAAAAAAACAAACGTCCAGCTTTTGCTGCCACAGCAGAGGTGCCAGCAGGAAAAGTGATGCTGGTCCTCACTGCCTCCTGGAACCCCTTCAAATGCCCCAGACAATTTGGCCCTCTCTGCTTTCCTGCGGACTCTAGCCTCAAAAGCACCTTTTTTCACTTTCGGCGCCCTCCTGAGGAAAAAAGACAAACGTCCAGCTTTTGCTGCCACAGCAAAGGTGCCAGCGGGGAAAAGTGATGCTGGTCCTCACTGCCTCCTGGAACCCCTTCAAATGCCCCAGACAATTTGGCCCTCTCTGCTTTCCTGCGGACTCTAGTCTCAAAAGCACCTGTTTTCACTCTCGGCAGACTCCGGAGCCAAAAAGACAAACGTCCAGCTTTTGCTGCCACAGCAAAGGTGCCAGCGGGGAAAAGTGATGCTGGTCCTCACTGCCTCCTGGAACCCCTTCAAATGCCCCAGACAATTTGGCCCTCTCTGCTTTCCTGCGGACTCTAGCCTCAAAAGCACCTTTTTTCACTTTCGGCGCTGTTTGGACCAAAAAGACAAACGTCCAGCTTTTGCTGCCACAGCAAAGGTGCCAGCGGGGAAAAGTGATGCTGGTCCTCACTGCCTCCTGGAACCCCTTTAAATGCCCCAGACAATTTGGCCCTCTCTGCTTTCCTGCGGACTCTAGCCTCAAAAGCACCTTTTTTCACTTTCGGCGCTGTTTGGAGCAAAAAAGGCAAACGTCCAGCTTTTGCTGCCACAGCAAAGGTGCCAGCGAAGAAAAGTGATGCTGGTCCTCACTGCCTCCTGGAACCCCTTCAAATGCCCCAGACAATTTGGCCCTCTCTGCTTTCCTGCGGACTCTAGCCTCAAAAGCACCGATTTTCACTTTCGGCGCTGTTTGGAGCAAAAAAGACAAAGGTCCAGCTTTTGCTGCCACAGCAAAGGTGCCAGCGGGGAAAAGTGATGCTGGTCCTCACTGCCTCCTGGAACCCCTTCGAATGCCCCAGACAATTTGGCCCTCTCTGCTTTCCTGCGGACTCTAGCCTCAAAAGCACCGTTTTTCACTTTCGGCGCTGTTTGGAGCAAAAAAGACAAACGTCCAGGTTTTGCTGCCACAGCAAAGGTGCCAGCGGGGAAAAGTGATGCTGGTCCTCACTGCCTCCTGGAACCCCTTCAAATGCCCCAGACAATTTGGCCCTCTCTGCTTTCCTGCGGACTCTAGCCTCAAAAGCACCGTTTTTCACTTTCGGCGCTGTTTGGAGCAAAAAAGACAAACGTCCAGCTTTTGCTGCCACAGCAAAGGTGCCAGCGGGGAAAAGTGATGCTGGTCCTCACTGCCTCCTGGAACGTCTTCAAATGCCCCAGACAATTTGGGCCTCTCTGCTTTCCTGCGGACTCTAGCCTCAAAAGCACCTTTTTTCACTTTCGGCGCTGTTTGGAGCAAAAAAGACAAACATCCAGCTTTTGCTGCCACAGCAAAGGTGCCAGCGGGGAAAAGTGATGCTGGTCCTCACTGCCTCCTGGAACCCCTTCAAATGCCCCAGACAATTTGGCCCTCTCTGCTTTCCTGCGGACTCTAGCCTCAAAAGCACCTTTTTTCACTTTCGGCGCTGTTTGGAGCAAAAAAAAACAAACGTCCAGCTTTTGCTGCCACAGCAGAGGTGCCAGCAGGAAAAGTGATGCTGGTCCTCACTGCCTCCTGGAACCCCTTCAAATGCCCCAGACAATTTGGCCCTCTCTGCTTTCCTGCGCACTCTAGCCTCAAAAGCACCTTTTTTCACTTTCGGCGCCCTCCTGAGGAAAAAAGACAAACGTCCAGCTTTTGCTGCCACAGCAAAGGTGCCAGCGGGGAAAAGTGATGCTGGTCCTCACTGCCTCCTGGAACCCCTTCAAATGCCCCAGACAATTTGGCCCTCTCTGCTTTCCTGCGGACTCTAGTCTCAAAAGCACCTGTTTTCACTCTCGGCAGACTCCGGAGCCAAAAAGACAAACGTCCAGCTTTTGCTGCCACAGCAAAGGTGCCAGCGGGGAAAAGTGATGCTGGTCCTCACTGCCTCCTGGAACCCCTTCAAATGCCCCAGACAATTTGGGCCTCTCTGCTTTCCTGCGGACTCTAGCCTCAAAAGCACCTTTTTTCACTTTCGGCGCTGTTTGGAGCAAAAAAGACAAACGTCCAGCTTTTGCTGCCACAGCAAAGGTGCCAGCGGGGAAAAGTGATGCTGGTCCTCACTGCCTCCTGGAACCCCTTTAAATGCCCCAGACAATTTGTCCCTCTCTGCTTTCCTGCGGACTCCATCCTCAAAAGCACCTTTTTTCACTTTCGGCGCTGTTTGGAGCAAAAAAGGCAAGCGTCCAGCTTTTGCTGCCACAGCAAAGGTGCCAGCGAAGAAAAGTGATGCTGGTCCTCACTGCCTCCTGGAACCCCTTCAAATGCCCCAGACAATTTGGCCCTCTCTGCTTTCCTGCGGACTCTAGCCTCAAAAGCACCGATTTTCACTTTCGGCGCTGTTTGGAGCAAAAAAGACAAACGTCCAGCTTTTGCTGCCACAGCAAAGGTGCCAGCGGGGAAAAGTGATGCTGGTCCTCACTGCCTCCTGGAACCCCTTCAAATGCCTCAGACAATTTGGGCCTCTCTGCTTTCCTGCGGACTCTAGCCTCAAAAGCACCTTTTTTCACTTTCGGCGCCCTCCGGAGGAAAAAAGACAAACGTCCAGGTTTTGCTGCCACAGCAAAGGTGCCAGCGGGGAAAAGTGATGCTGGTCCTCACTGCCTCCTGGAACCCCTTCAAATGCCCCAGACAATTTGGCCCTCTCTGCTTTCCTGCGGACTCTAGCCTCAAAAGCACCTTTTTTCACTTTCGGCGCCCTCCTGAGGAAAAACGACAAACGTCCAGGTTTTGCTGCCACAGCAAAGGTGCCAGCGGGGAAAAGTGTTGCTGGTCCTCACTGCCTCCTGGAACCCCTTCAAATGCCCCAGACAATTTGACCCTCTCTGCTTTCCTGCGGACTCTAGCCTCAAAAGCACCTTTTTTCACTTTCGGCGCCCTCCTGAGGAAAAAAGACAAACGTCCAGCTTTTGCTGCCACAGCAAAGGTGCCAGCGGGGAAAAGTGATGCTGGTCCTCACTGCCTCCTGGAACCCCTTCAAATGCCCCAGACAATTTGGCCCTCTCTGCTTTCCTGCGGACTCTAGCCTCAAAAGCACCTTTTTTCACTTTCGGCGCCCTCCTGAGGAAAAAAGACAAACGTCCAGCTTTTGCTGCCACAGCAAAGGTGCCAGCGGGGAAAAGTGATGCTGGTCCTCACTGCCTCCTTGAACCACTTCAAATGCCCCAGACAATTTGGCCCTCTCTGCTTTCCTGCGGACTCTAGCCTCAAAAGCACCTTTTTTCACTTTCGGCGCTGTTTCGAGCAAAAAAGACAAACGTCCAGCTTTTGCTGCCACACCAAAGGTGCCAGCGGGGAAAAGTGATGCTGGTCCTCACTGCCTCCTGGAACCCCTTCAAATGCCCCAGACAATTTGGCCCTCTCTGCTTTCCTGCGGACTCTAGCCTCAAAAGCATCTTTTTTCACTTTCGGCGCCCTCCGGAGGAAAAAAGACAAACGTCCAGCTTTTGCTGCCACAGCAAAGGTGCCAGCGGGGAAAAGTGATGCTGGTCCTCACTGCCTCCTGGAACCCCTTCGAATGCCCCAGACAATTTGGCCCTCTCTGCTTTCCTGCGGACTCTAGCCTCAAAAGCACCGTTTTTCACTTTCGGCGCTGTTTGGAGCAAAAAAGACAAACGTCCAGGTTTTGCTGCCACAGCAGAGGTGCCAGCAGGAAAAGTGATGCTGGTCCTCACTGCCTCCTGGAACCCCATCAAATGCCCCAGACAATTTGGCCCTCTCTGCTTTCCTGCGGACTCTAGCCTCAAAAGCACCGATTTTCACTTTCGGCGCCCTCCTGAGGAAAAAAGACAAACGTCCAGCTTTTGCTGCCACAGCAAAGGTGCCAGCGGGGAAAAGTGATGCTGGTCCTCACTTCCTCCTGGAACCCCTTCAAATGCCCCAGACAATTTGGCCCTCTCTGCTTTCCTGCGGACTCTAGCCTCAAAAGCACCTTTTTTCACTTTCGCCGCTGTTTGGAGCAAAAAAGACAAACGTCCAGCTTTTGCTGCCACAGCAAAGGTGCCAGCGGGGAAAAGTGATGCTGGTCCTCACTGCCTCCTGGAACCCCTTCAAATGCCCCAGACAATTTGGCCCTCTCTGCTTTCCTGCGGACTCTAGCCTCAAAAGCACCGTTTTTCACTTTCGGCGCTGTTTGGACCAAAAAAGACAAACGTCCAGCTTTTGCTGCCACAGCAAAGGTGCCAGCGGGGAAAAGTGATGCTGGTCCTCACTGCCTCCTGGAACCCCTTCAAATGCCCCAGACATTTTGGGCCTCTCTGCTTTCCTGCGGACTCTAGCCTCAAAAGCACCTTTTATCACTTTCGGCGCTGTTTGGAGCAAAAAAGACAAACGTCCAGCTTTTGCTGCCACAGCAAAGGTGCCAGCGGGGAAAAGTGATGCTGGTCCTCACTGCCTCCTGGAACCTTTTCAAATGCCCCAGACAATTTGGCCCTCTCTGCTTTCCTGCGGACTCTAGCCTCAAAAGCACCTTTTTTCACTTTCGGCGCTGTTTGGACCAAAAAAGACAAACGCCCAGCTTTTGCTGCCACAGCAAAGGTGCCAGCGGGGAAAAGTGATGCTGGTCCTCACTGCCTCCTGGAACCCCTTCAAATGCCCCAGACAATTTGGCCCTCTCTGCTTTCCTGCGGACTCTAGCCTCAAAAGCACCTTTTTTCACTTTCGGCGCTGTTTGGAGCAAAAAAGACAAACGTCCAGCTTTTGCTGCCACAGCAAAGGTGCCAGCGGGGAAAAGTGATGCTGGTCCTCACTGCCTCCTGGAACCCCTTCAAATGCCCCAGACAATTTGGCCCTCTCTGCTTTCCTGCGGACTCTAGCCTCAAAAGCACCTTTTTTCACTTTCGGCGCTGTTTGGACCAAAAAAGACAAACGTCCAGCTTTTGCTGCCACAGCAAAGGTGCCAGCGGGGAAAAGTGATGCTGGTCCTCACTGCCTCCTGGAACCCCTTCAAATGCCTCAGACAATTTGGGCCTCTCTGCTTTCCTGCGGACTCTAGCCTCAAAAGCACCTTTTTTCACTTTCGGCGCCCTCCGGAGGAAAAAAGACAAACGTCCAGGTTTTGCTGCCACAGCAAAGGTGCCAGCGGGGAAAAGTGATGCTGGTCCTCACTGCCTCCTGGAACCCCTTCAAATGCCCCAGACAATTTGGCCCTCTCTGCTTTCCTGCGGACTCTAGCCTCAAAAGCACCTTTTTTCACTTTCGGCGCCCTCCTGAGGAAAAACGACAAACGTCCAGGTTTTGCTGCCACAGCAAAGGTGCCAGCGGGGAAAAGTGTTGCTGGTCCTCACTGCCTCCTGGAACCCCTTCAAATGCCCCAGACAATTTGACCCTCTCTGCTTTCCTGCGGACTCTAGCCTCAAAAGCACCTTTTTTCACTTTCGGCGCCCTCCTGAGGAAAAAAGACAAACGTCCAGCTTTTGCTGCCACAGCAAAGGTGCCAGCGGGGAAAAGTGATGCTGGTCCTCACTGCCTCCTGGAACCCCTTCAAATGCCCCAGACAATTTGGCCCTCTCTGCTTTCCTGCGGACTCTAGCCTCAAAAGCACCTTTTTTCACTTTCGGCGCCCTCCTGAGGAAAAAAGACAAACGTCCAGCTTTTGCTGCCACAGCAAAGGTGCCAGCGGGGAAAAGTGATGCTGGTCCTCACTGCCTCCTTGAACCACTTCAAATGCCCCAGACAATTTGGCCCTCTCTGCTTTCCTGCGGACTCTAGCCTCAAAAGCACCTTTTTTCACTTTCGGCGCTGTTTCGAGCAAAAAAGACAAACGTCCAGCTTTTGCTGCCACACCAAAGGTGCCAGCGGGGAAAAGTGATGCTGGTCCTCACTGCCTCCTGGAACCCCTTCAAATGCCCCAGACAATTTGGCCCTCTCTGCTTTCCTGCGGACTCTAGCCTCAAAAGCATCTTTTTTCACTTTCGGCGCCCTCCGGAGGAAAAAAGACAAACGTCCAGCTTTTGCTGCCACAGCAAAGGTGCCAGCGGGGAAAAGTGATGCTGGTCCTCACTGCCTCCTGGAACCCCTTCGAATGCCCCAGACAATTTGGCCCTCTCTGCTTTCCTGCGGACTCTAGCCTCAAAAGCACCGTTTTTCACTTTCGGCGCTGTTTGGAGCAAAAAAGACAAACGTCCAGGTTTTGCTGCCACAGCAGAGGTGCCAGCAGGAAAAGTGATGCTGGTCCTCACTGCCTCCTGGAACCCCATCAAATGCCCCAGACAATTTGGCCCTCTCTGCTTTCCTGCGGACTCTAGCCTCAAAAGCACCGATTTTCACTTTCGGCGCCCTCCTGAGGAAAAAAGACAAACGTCCAGCTTTTGCTGCCACAGCAAAGGTGCCAGCGGGGAAAAGTGATGCTGGTCCTCACTTCCTCCTGGAACCCCTTCAAATGCCCCAGACAATTTGGCCCTCTCTGCTTTCCTGCGGACTCAAGCCTCAAAGGCACCTTTTTTCACTTTCGCCGCTGTTTGGAGCAAAAAAGACAAACGTCCAGCTTTTGCTGCCACAGCAAAGGTGCCAGCGGGGAAAAGTGATGCTGGTCCTCACTGCCTCCTGGAACCCCTTCAAATGCCCCAGACAATTTGGCCCTCTCTGCTTTCCTGCGGACTCTAGCCTCAAAAGCACCGTTTTTCACTTTCGGCGCTGTTTGGACCAAAAAAGACAAACGTCCAGCTTTTGCTGCCACAGCAAAGGTGCCAGCGGGGAAAAGTGATGCTGGTCCTCACTGCCTCCTGGAACCCCTTCAAATGCCCCAGACATTTTGGGCCTCTCTGCTTTCCTGCGGACTCTAGCCTCAAAAGCACCTTTTATCACTTTCGGCGCTGTTTGGAGCAAAAAAGACAAACGTCCAGCTTTTGCTGCCACAGCAAAGGTGCCAGCGGGGAAAAGTGATGCTGGTCCTCACTGCCTCCTGGAACCTTTTCAAATGCCCCAGACAATTTGGCCCTCTCTGCTTTCCTGCGGACTCTAGCCTCAAAAGCACCTTTTTTCACTTTCGGCGCTGTTTGGACCAAAAAAGACAAACGCCCAGCTTTTGCTGCCACAGCAAAGGTGCCAGCGGGGAAAAGTGATGCTGGTCCTCACTGCCTCCTGGAACCCCTTCAAATGCCCCAGACAATTTGGCCCTCTCTGCTTTCCTGCGGACTCTAGCCTCAAAAGCACCTTTTTTCACTTTCGGCGCTGTTTGGAGCAAAAAAGACAAACGTCCAGCTTTTGCTGCCACAGCAAAGGTGCCAGCGGGGAAAAGTGATGCTGGTCCTCACTGCCTCCTGGAACCCCTTCAAATGCCCCAGACAATTTGGCCCTCTCTGCTTTCCTGCGGACTCTAGCCTCAAAAGCACCTTTTTTCACTTTCGGCGCTGTTTGGACCAAAAAAGACAAACGTCCAGCTTTTGCTGCCACAGCAAAGGTGCCAGCGGGGAAAAGTGATGCTGGTCCTCACTGCTTCCTGGAACCCCTTCAAATGCCCCACACAATTTGGCCCTCTCTGCTTTCCTGCAGACTCTAGCCTCAAAAGCACCTTTTTTCACTTTCGGCGCCCTCCTGAGGAAAAAAGACAAACGTCCAGCTTTTGCTGCCACAGCAAAGGTGCCAGCGGGGAAAAGTGATGCTGGTCCTCACTGCCTCCTGGAACCCCTTCGAATGCCCCAGACAATTTGGCCCTCTCTGCTTTCCTGCGGACTCTAGCCTCAAAAGCACCGTTTTTCACTTTCGGCGCTGTTTGGACCAAAAAAGACAAACGTCCAGGTTTTGCTGCCACAGCAAAGGTGCCAGCGGGGAAAAGTGATGCTGGTCCTCACTGCCTCCTGGAACCCCTTCAAATGCCCCAGACAATTTGGCCCTCTCTGCTTTCCTGCGGACTCTAGCCTCAAAAGCACCTTTTTTCACTTTCGGCGGTGTTTGGAGCAAAAAAGACAAACGTCCAGCTTTTGCTGCCACAGCAAAGGTGCCAGCGGGGAAAAGTGATGCTGGTCCTCACTGCCTCCTGGAACCCCTTCAAATGCCACAGACAATTTGGCCCTCTCTGCTTTCCTGCGGACTCTAGCCTCAAAAGCATCTTTTTTCACTTTCGGCGCCCTCCTGAGGAAAAAAGACAAACGTCCAGCTTTTGCTGCCACAGCAAAGGTGCCAGCGGGGAAAAGTGATGCTGGTCCTCACTGCCTCCTGGAACCCCTTCGAATGCCCCAGACAATTTGGCCCTCTCTGCTTTCCTGCGGACTCTAGCCTCAAAAGCACCGTTTTTCACTTTCGGCGCTGTTTGGAGCAAAAAAGACAAATGTCCAGCTTTTGCTGCCACACCAAAGGTGCCAGCGGGGAAAAGTGATGCTGGTCCTCACTGCCTCCTGGAACCCCTTCAAATGCCCCAGACAATTTGGCCCTCTCTGCTTTCCTGCGGACTCTATCCTCAAAAGCACCTTTTTTCACTTTCGGCGCTGTTTGGAGCAAAAAAGACAAACGTCCAGGTTTTGCTGCCACAGCAAAGGTGCCAGCGGGGAAAAGTGATGCTGGTCCTCACTGCCTCCTGGAACCCCTTCAAATGCCCCAGACAATTTGGCCCTCTCTGCTTTCCTGCGGACTCTAGCCTCAAAAGCACCTTTTTTCACTTTCGGCGCTGTTTGGAGCAAAGAAGACAAACGTCCAGGTTTTGCTGCCACAGCAAAGGTGCCAGCGGGGAAAAGTGATGCTGGTCCTCACTGCCTCCTGGAACCCCTTCAAATGCCCCAGACAATTTGGCCCTCTCTGCTTTCCTGCGGACTCTAGCCTCAAAAGCACCTTTTTTCACTTTCGGCGGTGTTTAGACCAAAAAAGACAAACGTCCAGCTTTTGCTGCCAAAGCAGAGGTGCCAGCAGGTAAAAGTGATGCTGGTCCTCACTGCCTCCTGGAACCCCTTCAAATGCCCCAGACAATTTGGGCCTCTCTGCTTTCCTGCGGACTCTAGCCTCAAAAGCACCTTTTTTCACTTTCGGCGGTGTTTGGAGCAAAAAAGACAAACGTCCAGCTTTTGCTGCCACAGCAAAGGTGCCAGCGGGGAAAAGTGATGCTGGTCCTCACTGCCTCCTGGAACCCCTTCAAATGCCACAGACAATTTGGCCCTCTCTGCTTTCCTGCGGACTCTAGCCTCAAAAGCATCTTTTTTCACTTTCGGCGCCCTCCTGAGGAAAAAAGACAAACGTCCAGCTTTTGCTGCCACAGCAAAGGTGCCAGCGGGGAAAAGTGATGCTGGTCCTCACTGCCTCCTGGAACCCCTTCGAATGCCCCAGACAATTTGGCCCTCTCTGCTTTCCTGCGGACTCTAGCCTCAAAAGCACCGTTTTTCACTTTCGGCGCTGTTTGGAGCAAAAAAGACAAATGTCCAGCTTTTGCTGCCACACCAAAGGTGCCAGCGGGGAAAAGTGATGCTGGTCCTCACTGCCTCCTGGAACCCCTTCAAATGCCCCAGACAATTTGGCCCTCTCTGCTTTCCTGCGGACTCTATCCTCAAAAGCACCTTTTTTCACTTTCGGCGCTGTTTGGAGCAAAAAAGACAAACGTCCAGGTTTTGCTGCCACAGCAAAGGTGCCAGCGGGGAAAAGTGATGCTGGTCCTCACTGCCTCCTGGAACCCCTTCAAATGCCCCAGACAATTTGGCCCTCTCTGCTTTCCTGCGGACTCTAGCCTCAAAAGCACCTTTTTTCACTTTCGGCGCTGTTTGGAGCAAAGAAGACAAACGTCCAGGTTTTGCTGCCACAGCAAAGGTGCCAGCGGGGAAAAGTGATGCTGGTCCTCACTGCCTCCTGGAACCCCTTCAAATGCCCCAGACAATTTGGCCCTCTCTGCTTTCCTGCGGACTCTAGCCTCAAAAGCACCTTTTTTCACTTTCGGCGGTGTTTAGACCAAAAAAGACAAACGTCCAGCTTTTGCTGCCAAAGCAGAGGTGCCAGCAGGTAAAAGTGATGCTGGTCCTCACTGCCTCCTTGAACCCCTTCAAATGCCCCAGACAATTTGGCCCTCTCTGCTTTCCTGCGGACTCTAGCCTCAAAAGCACCTTTTTTCACTTTCGGCGCTGTTTGGAGCAAAAAAGACAAACGTCCAGCTTTTGCTGCCACAGCAAAGGTGCCAGCAGGGAAAAGTGATGCTGGTCCTCACTGCCTCCTGGAACCCCTTCAAATGCCCCAGACAATTTGGCCCTCTCTGCTTTCCTGTGGACTCTAGCCTCAAAAGCACCTTTTTTCACTTTCGGCGCTGTTTGGAGCAAAAAAGACAAACGTCCAGGTTTTGCTGCCACAGCAAAGGTGCCAGCGGGGAAAAGTGATGCTGGTCCTCACTGCCTCCTTGAACCCCATCAAATGCCCCAGACAATTTGGGCCTCTCTGCTTTCCTGCGGACTCTAGCCTCAAAAGCAACGTTTTTCACTTTCGGCGCTGTTTGGAGCCAAAAAGACAAACGTCCAGCTTTTGCTGCCACAGCAAAGGTGCCAGCGGGGAAAAGTGATGCTGGTCCTCACTGCCTCCTGGAACCCCTTCAAATGCCCCAGACAATTTGGCCCTCTCTGCTTTTCTGTGACTCTATCCTCAAAAGCACCTTTTTTCACTTTCGGCGCTGTTTGGAGCAAAAAAGACAAACGTCCAGCTTTTGCTGCCACAGCAAAGGTGCCAGCGGGGAAAAGTGATGCTGGTCCTCACTGCCTCCTGGAACCTCTTCAAATGCCCCAGACAATTTGGGCCTCTCTGCTTTCCTGCGGACTCTATCCTCAAAAGAACCTTTTTTCACTTTCGGCGCTGTTTGGACCAAAAAAGACAAACGCCCAGCTTTTGCTGCGACAGCAAAGGTGCCAGCGGGAAAAAGTGATGCTGGTCCTCACTGCCTCCTTGAACCCCTTCAAATGCCCCAGACAATTTGGCCCTCTCTGCTTTCCTGCGGACTCTAGCCTCAAAAGCACCTTTTTTCACTTTCGCCGCTGTTTGGAGCAAAAAAGACAAACGTCCAGCTTTTGCTGCCACAGCAAAGGTGCCAGCAGGGAAAAGTGATGCTGGTTCTCACTGCCTCCTGGAACCCCTTCAAATGCCCCAGACAATTTGGCCCTCTCTGCTTTCCTGCGGACTCTAGCCTCAAAAGCACCTTTTTTAACTTTCGGCGGTGTTTGGAGCAAAAAAGACAAACGTCCAGCTTTTGCTGCCACAGCAAAGGTGCCAGCGGGGAAAAGTGATGCTGGTCCTCACTGCCTCCTGGAACCCCTTCAAATGCCCCAGACAATTTGGCCCTCTCTGCTTTTTTGCGGACTCTAGCCTCAAAAGCACCTTTTTTCACTTTCGCCGCTGTTTGGAGCAAAAAAGACAAACGTCCAGCTTTTGCTGCCACAGCAAAGGTGCCAGCGGGGAAAAGTGATGCTGGTCCTCACTGCCTCCTGGAACCCCTTCAAATGCCCCAGACAATTTGGCCCTCTCTGCTTTCCTGCGGACTCTAGCCTCAAAAGCACCTTTTTTCACTTTCGGCGCTGTTTGGACCAAAAAAGAAAAACGCCCAGCTTTTGCTGCGACAGCAAAGGTGCCAGCGGGAAAAAGTGATGCTGGTCCTCACTGCCTCCTTGAACCCCTTCAAATGCCCCAGACAATTTGGCCCTCTCTGCTTTCCTGCGGACTCTAGCCTCAAAAGCACCTTTTTTCACTTTCGGCGCTGTTTGGAGCAAAAAAGACAAACGTCCAGCTTTTGCTGCCACAGCAAAGGTGCCAGCAGGGAAAAGTGATGCTGGTCCTCACTGCCTCCTGGAACCCCTTCAAATGCCCCAGACAATTTGGCCCTCTCTGCTTTCCTGTGGACTCTAGCCTCAAAAGCACCTTTTTTCACTTTCGGCCCTGTTTGGAGCAAAAAAGACAAACGTCCAGGTTTTGCTGCCACAGCAAAGGTGCCAGCGGGGAAAAGTGATGCTGGTCCTCACTGCCTCCTTGAACCCCATCAAATGCCCCAGACAATTTGGGCCTCTCTGCTTTCCTGCGGACTCTAGCCTCAAAAGCAACGTTTTTCACTTTCGGCGCTGTTTGGAGCCAAAAAGACAAACGTCCAGCTTTTGCTGCCACAGCAAAGGTGCCAGCGGGGAAAAGTGATGCTGGTCCTCACTGCCTCCTGGAACCCCTTCAAATGCCCCAGACAATTTGGCCCTCTCTGCTTTTCTGTGACTCTATCCTCAAAAGCACCTTTTTTCACTTTCGGCGGTGTTTGGAGCAAAAAAGACAAACGTCCAGCTTTTGCTGCCACAGCAAAGGTGCCAGCGGGGAAAAGTGATGCTGGTCCTCACTGCCTCCTGGAACCTCTTCAAATGCCCCAGACAATTTGGGCCTCTCTGCTTTCCTGCGGACTCTATCCTCAAAAGAACCTTTTTTCACTTTCGGCGCTGTTTGGACCAAAAAAGACAAACGCCCAGCTTTTGCTGCGACAGCAAAGGTGCCAGCGGGAAAAAGTGATGCTGGTCCTCACTGCCTCCTTGAACCCCTTCAAATGCCCCAGACAATTTGGCCCTCTCTGCTTTCCTGCGGACTCTAGCCTCAAAAGCACCTTTTTTCACTTTCGCCGCTGTTTGGAGCAAAAAAGACAAACGTCCAGCTTTTGCTGCCACAGCAAAGGTGCCAGCAGGGAAAAGTGATGCTGGTTCTCACTGCCTCCTGGAACCCCTTCAAATGCCCCAGACAATTTGGCCCTCTCTGCTTTCCTGCGGACTCTAGCCTCAAAAGCACCTTTTTTCACTTTCGCCGCTGTTTGGAGCAAAAAAGACAAACGTCCAGCTTTTGCTGCCACAGCAAAGGTGCCAGCGGGGAAAAGTGATGCTGGTCCTCACTGCCTCCTGGAACCCCTTCAAATGCCCCAGACAATTTGGCCCTCTCTGCTTTTTTGCGGACTCTAGCCTCAAAAGCACCTTTTTTCACTTTCGGCGCTGTTTGGAGCAAAAAAGACAAACGTCCAGCTTTTGCTGCCACAGCAAAGGTGCCAGCGGGGAAAAGTGATGCTGGTCCTCACTGCCTCCTGGAACCCCTTCAAATGCCCCAGACAATTTGGCCCTCTCTGCTTTCCTGCGGACTCTAGCCTCAAAAGCACCTTTTTTCACTTTCGGCGCTGTTTGGAGCCAAAAAGACAAACGTCCAGCTTTTGCTCCCACAGCAAAGGTGCCAGCGGGGAAAAGTGATGCTGGTCCTCACTGCCTCCTGGAACCCCTTCAAATGCCCCAGACAATTTGGGCCTCTCTGCTTTCCTGCGGACTCTAGCCTCAAAAGCACCTTTTTTCACTTTCGGCGCTGTTTGGAGCAAAAAAGACAAACGACCAGCTTTTGCTGCCACAGCAAAGGTGCCAGCGGGGAAAAGTGATGCTGGTCCTCACTGCCTCCTGGAACCCCTTCAAATGCCCCAGACAATTTGGGCCTCTCTGCTTTCCTGCGGACTCTAGCCTCAAAAGCACCTTTTTTCACTTTCGGCGCTGTTTGGAGCAAAAAAGACAAACGTCCAGCTTTTGCTGCCACAGCAAAGGTGCCAGCGGGGAAAAGTGATGCTGGTCCTCACTGCCTCCTGGAACCTTTTCAAATGCCCCAGACAATTTGGCCCTCTCTGCTTTCCTGCGGACTCTAGCCTCAAAAGCACCTTTTTTCACTTTCGGCGCTGTTTGGACCAAAAAAGACAAACGCCCAGCTTTTGCTGCCACAGCAAAGGTGCCAGCGGGGAAAAGTGATGCTGGTCCTCACTGCCTCCTGGAACCCCTTCAAATGCCCCAGACAATTTGGCCCTCTCTGCTTTCCTGCGGACTCTAGCCTCAAAAGCACCTTTTTTCACTTTCGGCGCTGTTTGGAGCAAAAAAGACAAACGTCCAGCTTTTGCTGCCACAGCAAAGGTGCCAGCGGGGAAAAGTGATGCTGGTCCTCACTGCCTCCTGGAACCCCTTCAAATGCCCCAGACAATTTGGCCCTCTCTGCTTTCCTGCGGACTCTAGCCTCAAAAGCACCTTTTTTCACTTTCGGCGCCCTCCGGAGGAAAAAAGACAAACGACCAGGTTTTGCTGCCACAGCAAAGGTGCCAGCGGGGAAAAGTGATGCTGGTCCTCACTGCCTCCTGGAACCCCTTCAAATGCCACAGACAATTTGGCCCTCTCTGCTTTCCTGCGGACTCTAGCCTCAAAAGCACCGATTTTCACTTTCGGCGCCCTCCTGAGGAAAAAAGACAAACGTCCAGGTTTTGCTGCCACAGCAAAGGTGCCAGCGGGGAAAAGTGATGCTGGTCCTCACTGCCTCCTGGAACCCCTTCAAATGCCCCAGACAATTTGGCCCTCTCTGCTTTCCTGCGGACTCTAGCCTCAAAAGCACCTTTTTTCACTTTCGGCGCTGTTTGGAGCAAAAAAGACAAACGTCCAGCTTTTGCTGCCACAGCAAAGGTGCCAGCGGGGAAAAGTGATGCTGGTCCTCACTGCCTCCTGGAACCCCTTCAAATGCCCCAGACAATTTGGCCCTCTCTGCTTTCCTGCGGACTCTAGCCTCAAAAGCACCTTTTTTCACTTTCGGCGCTGTTTGGAGCAAAAAAGACAAACGTCTAGGTTTTGCTGCCACAGCAGAGGTGCTAGCTGGTAAAAGTGATGCTGGTCCTCACTGCCTCCTGGAACCTCTTCAAATGCCCCAGACAATTTGGCCCTCTCTGCTTTCCTGCGGACTCTAGCCTCAAAAGCACCTTTTTTCACTTTCGGCGCTGTTTGGAGCAAAAAAGACAAACGTCCAGCTTTTGCTGCCACAGCAAAGGTGCCAGCGGGGAAAAGTGATGCTGGTCCTCACTGCCTCCTGGAACCCCTTCAAATGCCCCAGACAATTTGGCCCTCTCTGCTTTCCTGCGGACTCTAGCCTCAAAAGCATCTTTTTTCACTTTCGGCGCCCTCCTGAGGAAAAAAGACAAACGTCCAGCTTTTGCTGCCACAGCAAAGGTGCCAGCGGGGAAAAGTGATGCTGGTCCTCACTGCCTCCTGGAACCCCTTCGAATGCCCCAGACAATTTGGCCCTCTCTGCTTTCCTGCGGACTCTAGCCTCAAAAGCACCGTTTTTCACTTTCGGCGCTGTTTGGAGCAAAAAAGACAAACGTCCAGGTTTTGCTGCCACAGCAAAGGTGCCAGCGGGGAAAAGTGGTGCTGGTCCTCACTGCCTCCTGGAACCCCTTCAAATGCCCCAGACAATTTGGCCCTCTCTGCTTTCCTGCGGACTCTAGCCTCAAAAGCACCTTTTTTCACTTTCGGCGCTGTTTGGAGCAAAAAAGACAAACGTCCAGCTTTTGCTGCCACAGCAAAGGTGCCAGCGGGGAAAAGTGATGCTGGTCCTCACTGCCTCCTGGAACCCCTTCAAATGCCCCAGACAATTTGGGCCTCTCTGCTTTCCTGTGGACTCTAGCCTCAAAAGCACCTTTTTTCACTTTCGGCGGTGTTTGGAGCAAAAAAGACAAACGTCCAGCTTTTGCTGCCACAGCAAAGGTGCCAGCGGGGAAAAGTGATGCTGGTCCTCACTGCCTCCTGGAACCTTCTCAAATGCCCCAGACAATTTGGCCCTCTCTGCTTTCCTGCGGACTCTAGCCTCAAAAGCACCTTTTTTCACTTTCGGCGCTGTTTGGAGCAAAGAAGACAAACGTCCAGGTTTTGCTTCCAAAGCAGAGGTGCCAGCGGGGAAAAGTGATGCTGGTCCTCACTGCCTCCTGGAACCCCTTCAAATGCCCCAGACAATTTGGCCCTCTCTGCTTTCCTGCGGACTCTAGCCTCAAAAGCACCTTTTTTCACTTTCGGCGCTGTTTGGAGCAAAAAAGACAAACGTCCAGGTTTTGCTGCCAAAGCAAAGGTGCCAGCAGGGAAAAGTGATGCTGGTCCTCACTGCCTCCTGGAACCCCTTCAAATGCCCCAGACAATTTGGGCCTCTCTGCTTTCCTGCGGACTCTAGCCTCAAAAGCACCTTTTTTCACTTTCGGCGCTGTTTGGAGCAAAAAAGACAAACGTCCAGCTTTTGCTGCCACAGCAAAGGTGCCAGCGGGGAAAAGTGATGCTGGTCCTCACTGCCTCCTGGAACCCCTTCAAATGCCCCAGACAATTTGGCCCTCTCTGCTTTCCTGCGGACTCTAGCCTCAAAAGCACCTTTTTTCACTTTCGGCGCTGTTTGGAGCAAAAAAGACAAACGTCCAGCTTTTGCTGCCACAGCAAAGGTGCCAGCGGGGAAAAGTGATGCTGGTCCTCACTGCCTCCTGGAACCTTTTCAAATGCCCCAGACAATTTGCCCCTCTCTGCTTTCCTGCGGACTCTAGCCTCAAAAGCACCTTTTTTCACTTTCGGCGCTGTTTGGACCAAAAAAGACAAACGCCCAGATTTTGCTGCCACAGCAAAGGTGCCAGCGGGAAAAAGTGATGCTGGTCCTCACTGCCTCCTTGAACCCCTTCAAATGCCCCAGACAATTTGGCCCTCTCTGCTTTCCTGCGGACTCTATCCTCAAAAGCACCTTTTTTCACTTTCGGCGCTGTTTGGAGCAAAAAAGACAAACGTCCAGCTTTTGCTGCCACAGCAAAGGTGCCAGCGGGGAAAAGTGATGCTGGTCCTCACTGCCTCCTGGAACCTCTTCAAATGCCCCAGACAATTTGGCCCTCTCTGCTTTCCTGCGGACTCTAGCCTCAAAAGCACCTTTTTTCACTTTCGGCGCCCTCCTGAGGAAATAAGACAAACGTCCAGCTTTTGCTGCCACAGCAAAGGTGCCAGCGGGGAAAAGTGATGCTGGTCCTCACTGCCTCCTGGAACCTTTTCAAATGCCCCAGACAATTTGGCCCTCTCTGCTTTCCTGTGGACTCTAGCCTCAAAAGCACCTTTTTTCACTTTCGGCGCTGTTTGGAGCAAAAAAGACAAAAGTCCAGCTTTTGCTGCCACAGCAAAGGTGCCAGCGGGGAAAAGTGATGCTGGTCCTCACTGCCTCCTGGAACCCCTTCAAATGCCCCAGACAATTTGGCCCTCTCTGCTTTCCTACGGACTCTAGCCTCAAAAGCACCTTTTTTCACTTTCGGCGCCCTCCTGAGGAAAAAAGACAAACGTCCAGCTTTTGCTGCCACAGCAAAGGTGCCAGCGGGGAAAAGTGATGCTGGTCCTCACTGCCTCCTGGAACCCCTTCGAATGCCCCAGACAATTTGGCCCTCTCTGCTTTCCTGCGGACTCTAGCCTCAAAAGCACCTTTTTTCACTTTCGGCGCTGTTTGGAGCAAAAAAGACAAACGTCCAGCTTTTGCTGCCACAGCAAAGGTGCCAGCGGGGAAAAGTGATGCTGGTCCTCACTGCCTCCTGGAACCCCTTCAAATGCCCCAGACAATTTGGCCCTCTCTGCTTTTCTGTGACTCTATCCTCAAAAGCACCTTTTTTCACTTTCGGCGCTGTTTGGACCAAAAAAGACAAACGCCCAGCTTTTGCTGCGACAGCAAAGGTGCCAGCGGGAAAAAGTGATGCTGGTCCTCACTGCCTCCTTGAACCCCTTCAAATGCCCCAGACAATTTGGCCCTCTCTGCTTTCCTGCGGACTCTAGCCTCAAAAGCACCTTTTTTTACTTTCGGCGCTGTTTGGAGCAAAAAAGACAAACGTCCAGGTTTTGCTGCCAAAGCAAAGGTGCCAGCAGGGAAAAGTGATGCTGGTCCTCACTGCCTCCTGGAACCCCTTCAAATGCCCCAGACAATTTGGGCCTCTCTGCTTTCCTGCGGACTCTAGCCTCAAAAGCACCTTTTTTCACTTTCGGCGCTGTTTGGAGCAAAAAAGACAAACGTCCAGCTTTTGCTGCCACAGCAAAGGTGCCAGCGGGGAAAAGTGATGCTGGTCCTCACTGCCTCCTGGAACCCCTTCAAATGCCCCAGACAATTTGGCCCTCTCTGCTTTCCTGCGCACTCTAGCCTCAAAAGCACCTTTTTTCACTTTCGGCGCTGTTTGGAGCAAAAAAGACAAACTCCCAGATTTTGCTGCCACAGCAAAGGTGCCAGCGGGAAAAAGTGATGCTGGTCCTCACTGCCTCCTTGAACCCCTTCAAATGCCCCAGACAATTTGGCCCTCTCTGCTTTCCTGCGGACTCTATCCTCAAAAGCACCTTTTTTCACTTTCAGCGCTGTTTGGAGCAAAAAAGACAAACGTCCAGCTTTTGCTGCCACAGCAAAGGTGCCAGCGGGGAAAAGTGATGCTGGTCCTCACTGCCTCCTGGAACCCCTTCAAATGCGCCAGACAATTTGGCCCTCTCTGCTTTCCTACGGACTCTAGCCTCAAAAGCACCTTTTTTCACTTTCGGCGCCCTCCTGAGGAAAAAAGACAAACGTCCAGCTTTTGCTGCCACAGCAAAGGTGCCAGCGGGGAAAAGTGATGCTGGTCCTCACTGCCTCCTGGAACCCCTTCGAATGCCCCAGACAATTTGGCCCTCTCTGCTTTCCTGCGGACTCTAGCCTCAAAAGCACCTTTTTTCACTTTCGGCGCTGTTTGGAGCAAAAAAGACAAACGTCCAGCTTTTGCTGCCACAGCAAAGGTGCCAGCGGGGAAAAGTGATGCTGGTCCTCACTGCCTCCTGGAACCCCTTCAAATGCCCCAGACAATTTGGGCCTCTCTGCTTTCCTGCGGACTCTAGCCTCAAAAGCACCTTTTTTCACTTTCGGCGCTGTTTGGAGCAAAAAAGACAAACGTCCAGGTTTTGCTGCCACAGGTGCCAGCGGGGAAAAGTGATGCTGGTCCTCACTGCCTCCTGGAACCCCTTCAAATGCCCCAGACAATTTGGGCCTCTCTGCTTTCCTGCGGACTCTAGCCTCAAAAGCACCTTTTTTCACTTTCAGCGCTGTTTGGAGCAAAAAAGACAAACGTCCAGCTTTTGCTGCCACAGCAAAGGTGCCAGCGGGGAAAAGTGATGCTGGTCCTCACTGCCTCCTGGAACCTCTTCAAATGCCCCAGACAATTTGGCCCTCTCTGCTTTCCTGCGGACTCTAGGCCCCAAAAGCACCTTTTTTCACTTTCGGCGGTGTTTGGAGCAAAAAAGACAAATGTCCAGCTTTTGCTGCCACAGCAAAGGTGCCAGCGGGGAAAAGTGATGCTGGTCCTCACTGCCTCCTGAAACCTCTTCAAATGCCCCAGACAATTTGGCCCTCTCTGCTTTCCTGCGGACTCTAGCCTCAAAAGCACCTTTTTTAACTTTCGGCGGTGTTTGGAGCAAAAAAGACAAAAGTCCAGCTTTTGCTGCCACAGCAAAGGTGCCAGCGGGGAAAAGTGATGCTGGTCCTCACTGCCTCCTGGAACCCCTTCAAATGCCCCAGACAATTTGGCCCTCTCTGCTTTCCTACGGACTCTAGCCTCAAAAGCACCTTTTTTCACTTTCGGCGCCCTCCTGAGGAAAAAAGACAAACGTCCAGCTTTTGCTGCCACAGCAAAGGTGCCAGCGGGGAAAAGTGATGCTGGTCCTCACTGCCTCCTGGAACCCCTTCGAATGCCCCAGACAATTTGGCCCTCTCTGCTTTCCTGCGGACTCTAGCCTCAAAAGCACCTTTTTTCACTTTCGGCGCTGTTTGGAGCAAAAAAGACAAACGTCCAGCTTTTGCTGCCACAGCAAAGGTGCCAGCGGGGAAAAGTGATGCCGGTCCTCACTGCCTCCTGGAACCCCTTCAAATGCCCCAGACAATTTGGCCCTCTCTGCTTTCCTGCGGACTCTAGCCTCAAAAGCACCTTTTTTCACTTTCGGCGCTGTTTGGACCAAAAAAGACAAACGCCCAGGTTTTGCTGCCACAGGTGCCAGCGGGGAAAAGTGATGCTGGTCCTCACTGCCTCCTGGAACCCCTTCAAATGCCCCAGACAATTTGGGCCTCTCTGCTTTCCTGCGGACTCTAGCCTCAAAAGCACCTTTTTTCACTTTCAGCGCTGTTTGGAGCAAAAAAGACAAACGTCCAGCTTTTGCTGCCACAGCAAAGGTGCCAGCGGGGAAAAGTGATGCTGGTCCTCACTGCCTCCTGGAACCTCTTCAAATGCCCCAGACAATTTGGCCCTCTCTGCTTTCCTGCGGACTCTAGCCTCAAAAGCACCTTTTTTCACTTTCGGCGGTGTTTGGAGCAAAAAAGACAAATGTCCAGCTTTTGCTGCCACAGCAAAGGTGCCAGCGGGGAAAAGTGATGCTGGTCCTCACTGCCTCCTGAAACCTCTTCAAATGCCCCAGACAATTTGGCCCTCTCTGCTTTCCTGCGGACTCTAGCCTCAGAAGCACCTTTTTTCACTTTCGGCGCCCTCCGGAGGAAAAAAGACAAACGTCCAGGTTTTGCTGCCACAGCAAAGGTGCCAGCGGGGAAAAGTGATGCTGGTCCTCACTGCCTCCTGGAACCCCTTCAAATGCCCCAGACAATTTGGCCCTCTCTGCTTTCCTGCGGACTCGCCTCAAAAGCACCTTTTTTCACTTTCGGCGCTGTTTGGACCAAAAAAGACAAACGT
The DNA here is from genome assembly GCF_965231255.1 of Vanellus vanellus. Taxonomy (NCBI): domain Eukaryota; kingdom Metazoa; phylum Chordata; class Aves; order Charadriiformes; family Charadriidae; genus Vanellus; species Vanellus vanellus. Next base: position 244,118 of record NW_028127255.1, on the reverse strand, counting down.
CCAGCTTTTGCTGCCACAGCAAAGGTGCCAGCGGGGAAAAGTGATGCTGGTCCTCACTGCCTCCTGGAACCCCTTCAAATGCTTCAGACAATTTGGCCCTCTCTGCTTTCCTGCGGACTCTATCCTCAAAAGCACCTTTTTTCACTTTCGGCGCTGTTTGGAGCAAAAAAGACAAACGTCCAGCTTTTGCTGCCACAGCAAAGGTGCCAGCGGGGAAAAGTGATGCTGGTCCTCACTGCCTCCTGGAACCTCTTCAAATGCCCCAGACAATTTGGCCCTCTCTGCTTTCCTGCGGACTCTAGCCTCAAAAGAACCTTTTTTCACTTTCGGCGCCCTCCTGAGGAAATAAGACAAACGTCCAGCTTTTGCTGCCACAGCAAAGGTGCCAGCGGGGAAAAGTGATGCTGGTCCTCACTGCCTCCTGGAACCCCTTCAAATGCCCCAGACAATTTGGCCCTCTCTGCTTTCCTGCGGACTCTAGCCTCAAAAGCACCGTTTTTCACTTTCGGCGCTGTTTGGAGCAAAAAAGACAAACGCCCAGCTTTTGCTGCCACAGCAAAGGTGCCAGCGGGGAAAAGTGATGCTGGTCCTCACTGCCTCCTGGAACCCCTTCAAATGCCCCAGACAATTTGGCCCTCTCTGCTTTTCTGTGACTCTATCCTCAAAAGCACCTTTTTTCACTTTCGGCGGTGTTTGGAGCAAAAAAGACAAACGCCCAGCTTTTGCTGCGACAGCAAAGGTGCCAGCGGGAAAAAGTGATGCTGGTCCTCACTGCCTCCTTGAACCCCTTCAAATGCCCCAGACAATTTGGCCCTCTCTGCTTTCCTGCGGACTCTAGCCTCAAAAGCACCTTTTTTCACTTTCGGCGCTGTTTGGAGCAAAAAAGACAAACGCACAGCTTTTGCTGCCACAGCAAAGGTGCCAGCGGGGAAAAGTGATGCTGGTCCTCACTGCCTCCTGGAACCTTTTCAAATGCCCCAGACAATTTGGCCCTCTCTGCTTTCCTGCGGACTCTAGCCTCAAAAGCACCTTTTTTCACTTTTGGCGCTGTTTGGACCAAAAAAGACAAACGCCCAGCTTTTGCTGCCACAGCAAAGGTGCCAGCGGGGAAAAGTGATGCTGGTCCTCACTGCCTCCTTGAACCCCTTCAAATGCCCCAGACAATTTGGCCGTCTCTGCTTTCCTGCGGACTCTAGCCTCAAAAGCACCTTTTTTCACTTTCGGCGCTGTTTGGAGCAAAAAAGACAAACGTCCAGCTTTTGCTGCCACAGCAAAGGTGCCAGCGGGGAAAAGTGATGCTGGTCCTCACTGCCTCCTGGAACCCCTTCAAATGCCCCAGACAATTTGGCCCTCTCTGCTTTCCTGCGGACTCTAGCCTCAAAAGCACCTTTTTTCACTTTCGGCGCCCTCCGGAGGAAAAAAGACAAACGTCCAGGTTTTGCTGCCACAGCAAAGGTGCCAGCGGGGAAAACTGATGCTGGTCCTCACTGCCTCCTGGAACCCCTTCAAATGCCCCAGACAATTTGGGCCTCTCTGCTTTCCTGCGGACTCTATCCTCAAAAGCACCTTTTTTCACTTTCGGCGCTGTTTGGAGCAAAAAAGACAAACGTCCAGCTTTTGCTGCCACAGCAAAGGTGCCAGCGGGGAAAAGTGATGCTGGTCCTCACTGCCTCCTGGAACCCCTTCAAATGCCCCAGACAATTTGGCCCTCTCTGCTTTCCTGCGGACTCTAGCCTCAAAAGCACCTTTTTTCACTTTCGGCGCCCTCCGGAGGAAAAAAGACAAACGTCCAGGTTTTGCTGCCACAGCAAAGGTGCCAGCGGGGAAAAGTGATGCTGGTCCTCACTGCCTCCTGGAACCCCTTCAAATGCCCCAGACAATTTGGCCCTCTCTGCTTTCCTGCGGACTCTAGCCTCAAAAGCACCTTTTTTCACTTTCGGCGCTGTTTGGAGCAAAGAAGACAAACGTCCAGCTTTTGCTGCCACAGCAAAGGTGCCAGCGGGGAAAAGTGATGCTGGTCCTCACTGCCTCCTGGAACCCCTTCAAATGCCCCAGACAATTTGGGCCTCTCTGCTTTCCTGCGGACTCTAGCCTCAAAAGCACCTTTTTTCACTTTCGGCGCTGTTTGGAGCAAAAAAGACAAACGCCCAGCTTTTGCTCCCACAGCAAAGGTGCCAGCGGGGAAAAGTGATGCTGGTCCTCACTGCCTCCTTGAACCCCTTCAAATGCCCCAGACAATTTGGCCCTCTCTGCTTTCCTGCGGACTCTAGCCTCAAAAGCACCTTTTTTCACTTTCGGCGCTGTTTGGAGCAAAAAAGACAAACGTCCAGCTTTTGCTGCCACAGCAAAGGTGCCAGCGGGGAAAAGTGATGCTGGTCCTCACTGCCTCCTGGAACCCCTTCAAATGCCCCAGACAATTTGGGCCTCTCTGCTTTCCTGCGGACTCTAGCCTCAAAAGCACCTTTTTTCACTTTCGGCGCTGTTTGGAGCAAAAAAGACAAACGTCCAGCTTTTGCTGCCACAGCAAAGGTGCCAGCGGGGAAAAGTGATGCTGGTCCTCACTGCCTCCTGGAACCTTTTCAAATGCCCCAGACAATTTGGCCCTCTCTGCTTTCCTGCGGACTCTAGCCTCAAAAGCACCGTTTTTCACTTTTGGCGCTGTTTGGACCAAAAAAGACAAACGTCCAGCTTTTGCTGCCACAGCAAAGGTGCCAGCGGGGAAAAGTGATGCTGGTCCTCACTGCCTCCTGGAACCCCTTCAAATGCCCCAGACAATTTGGCCCTCTCTGCTTTCCTGCGGACTCTAGCCTCAAAAGCACCTTATTTCACTTTCGGCGCCCTCCGGAGGAAAAAAGACAAACGTCCAGGTTTTGCTGCCACAGCAAAGGTGCCAGCGGGGAAAAGTGATGCTGGTCCTCACTGCCTCCTGGAACCCCTTCAAATGCCCCAGACAATTTGGCCCTCTCTGCTTTCCTGCGGACTCTAGCCTCAAAAGCACCTTTTTTCACTTTCGGCGCTGTTTGGAGCAAAAAAGACAAACGCACAGCTTTTGCTGCCACAGCAAAGGTGCCAGCGGGGAAAAGTGATGCTGGTCCTCACTGCCTCCTGGAACCCCTTCAAATGCCCCAGACAATTTGGCCCTCTCTGCTTTCCTGCGGACTCTAGCCTCAAAAGCACCTTTTTTCACTTTCGGCGCTGTTTGGAGCAAAAAAGACAAACGTCCAGCTTTTGCTGCCACAGCAAAGGTGCCAGCGGGGAAAAGTGATGCTGGTCCTCACTGCCTCCTGGAACCCCTTCAAATGCCCCAGACAATTTGGGCCTCTCTGCTTTCCTGCGGACTCTAGCCTCAAAAGCACCTTTTTTCACTTTCGGCGCTGTTTGGAGCAAAAAAGACAAACGTCCAGCTTTTGCTGCCACAGCAAAGGTGCCAGCGGGGAAAAGTGATGCTGGTCCTCACTGCCTCCTGGAACCCCTTCAAATGCCCCAGACAATTTGGCCCTCTCTGCTTTCCTGCGGACTCTAGCCTCAAAAGCACCGTTTTTCACTTTCGGCGCTGTTTGGAGCAAAGAAGACAAACGTCCAGGTTTTGCTGCCACAGCAAAGGTGCCAGCGGGGAAAAGTGATGCTGGTCCTCACTGCCTCCTGGAACCCCTTCAAATGCCCCAGACAATTTGGCCCTCTCTGCTTTCCTGCGGACTCTAGCCTCAAAAGCACCTTTTTTCACTTTCGGCGCTGTTTGGAGCAAAAAAGACAAACGTCCAGCTTTTGCTGCCACAGCAAAGGTGCCAGCGGGGAAAAGTGATGCTGGTCCTCACTGCCTCCTGGAACCCCTTCAAATGCCCCAGACAATTTGGCCCTCTCTGCTTTCCTGCGGACTCTAGTCTCAAAAGCACCTTATTTCACTTTCGGCGCCCTCCGGAGGAAAAAAGACAAACGTCCAGGTTTTGCTGCCACAGCAAAGGTGCCAGCGGGGAAAAGTGATGCTGGTCCTCACTGCCTCCTGGAACCCCTTCAAATGCCCCAGACAATTTGGGCCTCTCTGCTTTCCTGCGGACTCTAGCCTCAAAAGCACCTTTTTTCACTTTCGGCGCTGTTTGGAGCAAAAAAGACAAACGTCCAGCTTTTGCTGCCACAGCAAAGGTGCCAGCGGGGAAAAGTGATGCTGGTCCTCACTGCCTCCTGGAACCCCTTCAAATGCCCCAGACAATTTGGCCCTCTCTGCTTTCCTGCGGACTCTAGCCTCAAAAGCACCGTTTTTCACTTTCGGCGCTGTTTGGAGCAAAGAAGACAAACGTCCAGGTTTTGCTGCCACAGCAAAGGTGCCAGCGGGGAAAAGTGATGCTGGTCCTCACTGCCTCCTGGAACCCCTTCAAATGCCCCAGACAATTTGGCCCTCTCTGCTTTCCTGCGGACTCTAGCCTCAAAAGCACCTTTTTTCACTTTCGGCGCTGTTTGGAGCAAAAAAGACAAACGTCCAGCTTTTGCTGCCACAGCAAAGGTGCCAGCGGGGAAAAGTGATGCTGGTCCTCACTGCCTCCTGGAACCCCTTCAAATGCCCCAGACAATTTGGCCCTCTCTGCTTTCCTGCGGACTCTAGCCTCAAAAGCACCTTTTTTCACTTTCGGCGCCCTCAGGAGGAAATAAGACAAACGTCCAGCTTTTGCTGCCACAGCAAAGGTGCCAGCGGGGAAAAGTGATGCTGGTCCTCACTGCCTCCTGGAACCCCTTCAAATGCCCCAGACAATTTGGCCCTCTCTGCTTTCCTGCGGACTCTAGCCTCAAAAGCACCTTTTTTCACTTTCGGTGCTGTTTGGACCAAAAAAGACAAACGTCCAGGTTTTGCTGCCACAGCAGAGGTGCCAGCAGGTAAAAGTGATGCTGGTCCTCACTGCCTCCTGGAACCCCTTCAAATGCCCCAGACAATTTGGCCCTCTCTGCTTTCCTGCGGACTCTATCCTCAAAAGCACCTTTTTTCACTTTCGGCGCTGTTTGGAGCAAAAAAGACAAACGTCCAGCTTTTGCTGCCACAGCAAAGGTGCCAGCGGGGAAAAGTGATGCTGGTCCTCACTGCCTCCTGGAACCTTTTCAAATGCCCCAGGCAATTTGGCCCTCTCTGCTTTCCTGCGGACTCTAGCCTCAAAAGCACCTTTTTTCACTTTCGGCACTGTTTGGAGCAAAAAAGACAAACGTCCAGCTTTTGCTGCCACAGCAAAGGTGCCAGCGGGGAAAAGTGATGCTGGTCCTCACTGCCTCCTGGAACCTTTTCAAATGCCCCAGACAATTTGGCCCTCTCTGCTTTCCTGCGGACTCTAGCCTCAAAAGCACCTTTTTTCACTTTCGGCGCTGTTTGGAGCAAAAAAGACAAACGTCCAGCTTTTGCTGCCACAGCAAAGGTGCCAGCGGGGAAAAGTGATGCTGGTCCTCACTGCCTCCTGGAACCCCTTCAAATGCCCCAGACAATTTGGGCCTCTCTGCTTTCCTGCGGACTCTAGCCTCAAAAGTACCTTTTTTCACTTTCGGCGCTGTTTGGAGCAAAAAAGACAAACGTCCAGCTTTTGCTGCCACAGCAAAGGTGCCAGCGGGGAAAAGTGATGCTGGTCCTCACTGCCTCCTGGAACCCCTTCAAATGCCCCAGACAATTTGGCCCTCTCTGCTTTCCTGCGGACTCTAGCCTCAAAAGCACCTTTTTTCACTTTCGGCGCTGTTTGGAGCAAAAAAGACAAACGTCCAGCTTTTGCTGCCACAGCAAAGGTGCCAGCGGGGAAAAGTGATGCTGGTCCTCACTGCCTCCTGGAACCTTCTCAAATGCCCCAGACAATTTGGCCCTCTCTGCTTTCCTGCGGACTCTAGCCTCAAAAGCACCTTTTTTCACTTTCAGCGCTGTTTTGAGCAAAAAAAACAAACGTCCAGGTTTTGCTGCCACAGCAGAGGTGCCAGCAGGAAAAGTGATGCTGGTCCTCACTGCCTCCTGGAACCCCTTCAAATGCCCCAGACAATTTGGCCCTTTCTGCTTTCCTGCGGACTCTAGTCTCAAAAGCACCTATTTTCACTTTCGGCGCCCTCCTGATGAAAAAAGACAAACGTCCAGCTTTTGCTGCCACAGCAAAGGTGCCAGCGGGGAAAAGTGATGCTGGTCCTCACTGCCTCCTGGAACCCCTTCAAATGCCACAGACAATTTGGCCCTCTCTGCTTTCCTGCGGACTCTAGCCTCAAAAGCACCTTTTTTCACTTTCGCCGCTGTTTGGAGCAAAAAAGACAAACGTCCAGCTTTTGCTGCCACAGCAAAGGTGCCAGCGGGGAAAAGTGATGCTGGTCCTCACTGCCTCCTGGAACCCCTTCAAATGCCCCAGACAATTTGGCCCTCTCTGCTTTCCTGCGGACTCTAGCCTCAAAAGCACCTTTTTTCACTTTCGGCGCTGTTTGGAGCAAAAAAGACAAACGTCCAGCTTTTGCTGCCACAGCAAAGGTGCCAGCGGGGAAAAGTGATGCTGGTCCTCACTGCCTCCTGGAACCTTTTCAAATGCCCCAGACAATTTGGCCCTCTCTGCTTTCCTGCGGACTCTAGCCTCAAAAGCACCTTTTTTCACTTTTGGCGCTGTTTGGACCAAAAAAGACAAACGCCCAGCTTTTGCTGCCACAGCAAAGGTGCCAGCGGGGAAAACTGATGCTGGTCCTCACTGCCTCCTTGAACCCCTTCAAATGCCCCAGACAATTTGGCCCTCTCTGCTTTCCTGCGGACTCTAGCCTCAAAAGCACCTTTTTTCACTTTCGGCGCTGTTTGGAGCAAAAAAGACAAACGTCCAGCTTTTGCTGCCACAGCAAAGGTGCCAGCGGGGAAAAGTGATGCTGGTCCTCACTGCCTCCTGGAACCCCTTCAAATGCCCCAGACAATTTGGCCCTCTCTGCTTTCCTGCGGACTCTAGCCTCAAAAGCACCTTTTTTCACTTTCGGCGCCCTCCGGAGGAAAAAAGACAAACGTCCAGGTTTTGCTGCCACAGCAAAGGTGCCAGCGGGGAAAACTGATGCTGGTCCTCACTGCCTCCTTGAACCCCTTCAAATGCCCCAGACAATTTGGGCCTCTCTGCTTTCCTGCGGACTCTATCCTCAAAAGCACCTTTTTTCACTTTCGGCGCTGTTTGGAGCAAAAAAGACAAACGTCCAGCTTTTGCTGCCACAGCAAAGGTGCCAGCGGGGAAAAGTGATGCTGGTCCTCACTGCCTCCTGGAACCCCTTCAAATGCCCCAGACAATTTGGCCCTCTCTGCTTTCCTGCGGACTCTAGCCTCAAAAGCACCTTTTTTCACTTTCGGCGCCCTCCGGAGGAAAAAAGACAAACGTCCAGCTTTTGCTGCCACAGCAAAGGTGCCAGCGGGGAAAAGTGATGCTGGTCCTCACTGCCTCCTGGAACCCCTTCAAATGCCCCAGACAATTTGGCCCTCTCTGCTTTCCTGCGGACTCTAGCCTCAAAAGCACCTTTTTTCACTTTCGGCGCTGTTTGGAGCAAAAAAGACAAACGTCCAGGTTTTGCTGCCACAGCAAAGGTGCCAGCGGGGAAAAGTGTTGCTGGTCCTCACTGCCTCCTGGAACCCCTTCAAATGCCCCAGACAATTTGGGCCTCTCTGCTTTCCTGCGGACTCTAGCCTCAAAAGCACCGTTTTTCACTTTCGGCGCTGTTTGGAGCAAAAAAGACAAACGCCCAGCTTTTGCTGCCACAGCAAAGGTGCCAGCGGGGAAAAGTGATGCTGGTCCTCACTGCCTCCTTGAACCCCTTCAAATGCCCCAGACAATTTGGCCCTCTCTGCTTTCCTGCGGACTCTAGCCTCAAAAGCACCGTTTTTCACTTTTGGCGCTGTTTGGACCAAAAAAGACAAACGTCCAGCTTTTGCTGCCACAGCAAAGGTGCCAGCGGGGAAAAGTGATGCTGGTCCTCACTGCCTCCTGGAACCCCTTCAAATGCCCCAGACAATTTGGCCCTCTCTGCTTTCCTGCGGACTCTAGCCTCAAAAGCACCTTTTTTCACTTTCGGCGCTGTTTGGAGCAAAAAAGACAAACGTCCAGCTTTTGCTGCCACAGCAAAGGTGCCAGCGGGGAAAAGTGATGCTGGTCCTCACTGCCTCCTGGAACCCCTTCAAATGCCCCAGACAATTTGGCCCTCTCTGCTTTCCTGCGGACTCTAGCCTCAAAAGCACCTTTTTTCACTTTCGGCGCCCTCCGGAGGAAAAAAGACAAACGTCCAGGTTTTGCTGCCACAGCAAAGGTGCCAGCGGGGAAAACTGATGCTGGTCCTCACTGCCTCCTTGAACCCCTTCAAATGCCCCAGACAATTTGGGCCTCTCTGCTTTCCTGCGGACTCTATCCTCAAAAGCACCTTTTTTCACTTTCGGCGCTGTTTGGAGCAAAAAAGACAAACGTCCAGCTTTTGCTGCCACAGCAAAGGTGCCAGCGGGGAAAAGTGATGCTGGTCCTCACTGCCTCCTGGAACCCCTTCAAATGCCCCAGACAATTTGGCCCTCTCTGCTTTCCTGCGGACTCTAGCCTCAAAAGCACCTTTTTTCACTTTCGGCGCCCTCCGGAGGAAAAAAGACAAACGTCCAGCTTTTGCTGCCACAGCAAAGGTGCCAGCGGGGAAAAGTGATGCTGGTCCTCACTGCCTCCTGGAACCCCTTCAAATGCCCCAGACAATTTGGCCCTCTCTGCTTTCCTGCGGACTCTAGCCTCAAAAGCACCTTTTTTCACTTTCGGCGCTGTTTGGAGCAAAAAAGACAAACGTCCAGGTTTTGCTGCCACAGCAAAGGTGCCAGCGGGGAAAAGTGTTGCTGGTCCTCACTGCCTCCTGGAACCCCTTCAAATGCCCCAGACAATTTGGGCCTCTCTGCTTTCCTGCGGACTCTAGCCTCAAAAGCACCGTTTTTCACTTTCGGCGCTGTTTGGAGCAAAAAAGACAAACGCCCAGCTTTTGCTGCCACAGCAAAGGTGCCAGCGGGGAAAAGTGATGCTGGTCCTCACTGCCTCCTTGAACCCCTTCAAATGCCCCAGACAATTTGGCCCTCTCTGCTTTCCTGCGGACTCTAGCCTCAAAAGCACCGTTTTTCACTTTTGGCGCTGTTTGGACCAAAAAAGACAAACGTCCAGCTTTTGCTGCCACAGCAAAGGTGCCAGCGGGGAAAAGTGATGCTGGTCCTCACTGCCTCCTGGAACCCCTTCAAATGCCCCAGACAATTTGGCCCTCTCTGCTTTCCTGCGGACTCTAGCCTCAAAAGCACCTTTTTTCACTTTCGGCGCTGTTTGGAGCAAAAAAGACAAACGTCCAGCTTTTGCTGCCACAGCAAAGGTGCCAGCGGGGAAAAGTGATGCTGGTCCTCACTGCCTCCTGGAACCCCTTCAAATGCCCCAGACAATTTGGCCCTCTCTGCTTTCCTGCGGACTCTAGCCTCAAAAGCACCTTTTTTCACTTTCGGCGCTGTTTGGAGCAAAAAAGACAAACGTCCAGCTTTTGCTGCCACAGCAAAGGTGCCAGCGGGGAAAAGTGATGCTGGTCCTCACTGCCTCCTGGAACCTTTTCAAATGCCCCAGACAATTTGGCCCTCTCTGCTTTCCTGCGGACTCTAGCCTCAAAAGCACCTTTTTTCACTTTCGGCGCTGTTTGGAGCAAAAAAGACAAACGTCCAGCTTTTGCTGCCACAGCAAAGGTGCCAGCGGGGAAAAGTGATGCTGGTCCTCACTGCCTCCTGGAACCCCTTCAAATGCCCCAGACAATTTGGGCCTCTCTGCTTTCCTGCGGACTCTAGCCTCAAAAGCACCGTTTTTCACTTTCGGCGCTGTTTGGAGCAAAAAAGACAAACGCCCAGCTTTTGCTGCCACAGCAAAGGTGCCAGCGGGGAAAAGTGATGCTGGTCCTCACTGCCTCCTTGAACCCCTTCAAATGCCCCAGACAATTTGGCCCTCTCTGCTTTCCTGCGGACTCTAGCCTCAAAAGCACCATTTTTCACTTTTGGCGCTGTTTGGACCAAAAAAGACAAACGTCCAGCTTTTGCTGCCACAGCAAAGGTGCCAGCGGGGAAAAGTGATGCTGGTCCTCACTGCCTCCTGGAACCCCTTCAAATGCCCCAGACAATTTGGCCCTCTCTGCTTTCCTGCGGACTCTAGCCTCAAAAGCACCTTTTTTTCACTTTCGGCGCCCTCCGGAGGAAAAAAGACAAACGTCCAGGTTTTGCTGCCACAGCAAAGGTGCCAGCGGGGAAAAGTGATGCTGGTCCTCACTGCCTCCTGGAACCCCTTCAAATGCCCCAGACAATTTGGCCCTCTCTGCTTTCCTGCGGACTCTAGCCTCAAAAGCACCTTTTTTCACTTTCGGCGCTGTTTGGAGCAAAAAAGACAAACGTCCAGCTTTTGCTGCCACAGCAAAGGTGCGAGCGGGGAAAAGTGATGCTGGTCCTCACTGCCTCCTGGAACCTTTTCAAATGCCCCAGACAATTTGGCCCTCTCTGCTTTCCTGCGGACTCTAGCCTCAAAAGCACCGTTTTTCACTTTTGGCGCTGTTTGGACCAAAAAAGACAAACGTCCAGGTTTTGCTGCCACAGCAAAGGTGCCAGCGGGGAAAAGTGATGCTGGTCCTCACTGCCTCCTGGAACCCCTTCAAATGCCCCAGACAATTTGGGCCTCTCTGCTTTCCTGCGGACTCTAGCCTCAAAAGCACCTTTTTTCACTTTCGGCGCTGTTTGGAGCAAAAAAGACAAACGTCCAGGTTTTGCTGCCACAGCAAAGGTGCCAGCGGGGAAAAGTGATGCTGGTCCTCACTGCCTCCTGGAACCCCTTCAAATGCCCCAGACAATTTGGCCCTCTCTGCTTTCCTGCGGACTCTAGCCTCAAAAGCACCGTTTTTCACTTTCGGCGCTGTTTGGAGCAAAGAAGACAAACGTCCAGGTTTTGCTGCCACAGCAAAGGTGCCAGCGGGGAAAAGTGATGCTGGTCCTCACTGCCTCCTGGAACCCCTTCAAATGCCCCAGACAATTTTGCCCTCTCTGCTTTCCTGCGGACTCTATCCTCAAAAGCACCTTTTTTTCACTTTCGGCGCTGTTTGGAGCAAAAAAGACAAACGTCCAGCTTTTGCTGCCACAGCAAAGGTGCCAGCGGGGAAAAGTGATGCTGGTCCTCACTGCCTCCTGGAACCCCTTCAAATGCCCCAGACAATTTGGCCCTCTCTGCTTTCCTGCGGACTCTAGCCTCAAAAGCACCTTTTTTCACTTTCGGCGCTGTTTGGAGCAAAAAAGACAAACGTCCAGCTTTTGCTGCCACAGCAAAGGTGCCAGCGGGGAAAAGTGATGCTGGTCCTCACTGCCTCCTGGAACCCCTTCAAATGCCCCAGACAATTTGGCCCTCTCTGCTTTCCTGCGGACTCTAGCCTCAAAAGCACCTTTTTTCACTTTCGGCGCTGTTTGGACCAAAAAAGACAAACGTCCAGCTTTTGCTGCCACAGCAGAGGTGCCAGCAGGTAAAAGTGATGCTGGTCCTCACTGCCTCCTGGAACCCCTTCAAATGCCCCAGACAATTTGGGCCTCTCTGCTTTCCTGCGGACTCTAGCCTCAAAAGCACCTTTTTTCACTTTCGGCGCTGTTTGGAGCAAAAAAGACAAACGTCCAGCTTTTGCTGCCACAGCAAAGGTGCCAGCGGGGAAAAGTGATGCTGGTCCTCACTGCCTCCTGGAACCCCTTCAAATGCCACAGACAATTTGGCCCTCTCTGCTTTCCTGCGGACTCTAGCCTCAAAAGCACCTTTTTTCACTTTCGACGGTGTTTGGAGCAAAAAAGACAAACGTCCAGCTTTTGCTGCCACAGCAAAGGTGCCAGCGGGGAAAAGTGATGCTGGTCCTCACTGCCTCCTGGAACCCCTTCAAATGCCCCACACAATTTGGCCCTCTCTGCTTTCCTGCGGACTCTAGCCTCAAAAGCACCTTTTTTCACTTTCGGCGCTGTTTGGAGCAAAAAAGACAAACGTCCAGCTTTTGCTGCCACAGCAAAGGTGCCAGCGGGGAAAAGTGATGCTGGTCCTCACTGCCTCCTTGAACCTTTTCAAATGCCCCAGACAATTTGGCCCTCTCTGCTTTCCTGCGGACTCTAGCCTCAAAAGCACCTTTTTTCACTTTTGGCGCTGTTTGGACCAAAAAAGACAAACGCCCAGCTTTTGCTGCCACAGCAAAGGTGCCAGCGGGGAAAAGTGATGCTGGTCCTCACTGCCTCCTGGAACCCCTTCAAATGCCCCAGACAATTTGGCCCTCTCTGCTTTCCTGCGGACTCTAGCCTCAAAAGCACCTTTTTTCACTTTCGGCGCTGTTTGGAGCAAAAAAGACAAACGTCCAGCTTTTGCTGCCACAGCAAAGGTGCCAGCGGGGAAAAGTGATGCTGGTCCTCACTGCCTCCTGGAACCCCTTCAAATGCCCCAGACAATTTGGCCCTCTCTGCTTTCCTGCGGACTCTAGCCTCAAAAGCACCTTTTTTTAACTTTCGGCGCCCTCCGGAGGAAAAAAGACAAACGTCCAGGTTTTGCTGCCACAGCAAAGGTGCCAGCGGGGAAAACTGATGCTGGTCCTCACTGCCTCCTGGAACCCCTTCAAATGCCCCAGACAATTTGGGCCTCTCTGCTTTCCTGCGGACTCTAGCCTCAAAAGCACCTTTTTTCACTTTCGGCGCTGTTTGGAGCAAAAAAGACAAACGTCCAGCTTTTGCTGCCACAGCAAAGGTGCCAGCGGGGAAAAGTGATGCTGGTCCTCACTGCCTCCTGGAACCCCTTCAAATGCCACAGACAATTTGGCCCTCTCTGCTTTCCTGCGGACTCTAGCCTCAAAAGCACCTTTTTTCACTTTCGGCGCTGTTTGGAGCAAAAAAGACAAACGTCCAGCTTTTGCTGCCACAGCAAAGGTGCCAGCGGGGAAAAGTGATGCTGGTCCTCACTGCCTCCTGGAACCCCTTCAAATGCCCCAGACAATTTGGCCCTCTCTGCTTTCCTGCGGACTCTAGCCTCAAAAGCACCTTTTTTCACTTTCGGCGCTGTTTGGAGCAAAAAAGACAAACGTCCAGCTTTTGCTGCCACAGCAAAGGTGCCAGCGGGGAAAAGTGATGCTGGTCCTCACTGCCTCCTTGAACCTTTTCAAATGCCCCAGACAATTTGGCCCTCTCTGCCTTCCTTCGGACTCTAGCCTCAAAAGCACCTTTTTTCACTTTTGGCGCTGTTTGGACCAAAAAAGACAAACGCCCAGCTTTTGCTGCCACAGCAAAGGTGCCAGCGGGGAAAAGTGATGCTGGTCCTCACTGCCTCCTGGAACCCCTTCAAATGCCCCAGACAATTTGGCCCTCTCTGCTTTCCTGCGGACTCTATCCTCAAAAGCACATTTTTTCACTTTCGGCGCTGTTTGGAGCAAAAAAGACAAACGTCCAGCTTTTGCTGCCACAGCAAAGGTGCCAGCGGGGAAAAGTGATGCTGGTCCTCACTGCCTCCTGGAACCCCTTCAAATGCCCCAGACAATTTGGCCCTCTCTGCTTTCCTGCGGACTCTAGCCTCAAAAGCACCTTTTTTTAACTTTCGGCGCCCTCCGGAGGAAAAAAGACAAACGTCCAGGTTTTGCTGCCACAGCAAAGGTGCCAGCGGGGAAAACTGATGCTGGTCCTCACTGCCTCCTGGAACCCCTTCAAATGCCCCAGACAATTTGGGCCTCTCTGCTTTCCTGCGGACTCTAGCCTCAAAAGCACCTTTTTTCACTTTCGGCGCTGTTTGGAGCAAAAAAGACAAACGTCCAGCTTTTGCTGCCACAGCAAAGGTGCCAGCGGGGAAAAGTGATGCTGGTCCTCACTGCCTCCTGGAACCCCTTCAAATGCCCCAGACAATTTGGCCCTCTCTGCTTTCCTGCGGACTCTAGCCTCAAAAGCACCTTTTTTCACTTTCGGCGCCCTCCGGAGGAAAAAAGACAAACGTCCAGGTTTTGCTGCCACAGCAAAGGTGCCAGCGGGGAAAAGTGATGCTGGTCCTCACTGCCTCCTGGAACCCCTTCAAATGCCCCAGACAATTTGGCCCTCTCTGCTTTCCTGCGGACTCTAGCCTCAAAAGCACCTTTTTTCACTTTCGGCGCTGTTTGGAGCAAAAAAGACAAACGTCCAGCTTTTGCTGCCACAGCAAAGGTGCCAGCGGGGAAAAGTGATGCTGGTCCTCACTGCCTCCTGGAACCCCTTCAAATGCCCCAGACAATTTGGGCCTCTCTGCTTTCCTGCGGACTCTAGCCTCAAAAGCACCGTTTTTCACTTTCGGCGCTGTTTGGAGCAAAAAAGACAAACGCCCAGCTTTTGCTGCCACAGCAAAGGTGCCAGCGGGGAAAAGTGATGCTGGTCCTCACTGCCTCCTTGAACCCCTTCAAATGCCCCAGACAATTTGGCCCTCTCTGCTTTCCTGCGGACTCTATCCTCAAAAGCACCTTTTTTCACTTTCGGCGCTGTTTGGAGCAAAAAAGACAAACGTCCAGCTTTTGCTGCCACAGCAAAGGTGCCAGCGGGGAAAAGTGATGCTGGTCCTCACTGCCTCCTGGAACCCCTTCAAATGCCCCAGACAATTTGGGCCTCTCTGCTTTCCTGCGGACTCTAGCCTCAAAAGCACCTTTTTTCACTTTCGGCGCTGTTTGGAGCAAAAAAGACAAACGTCCAGCTTTTGCTGCCACAGCAAAGGTGCCAGCGGGGAAAAGTGATGCTGGTCCTCACTGCCTCCTGGAACCTTTTCAAATGCCCCAGACAATTTGGCCCTCTCTGCTTTCCTGCGGACTCTAGCCTCAAAAGCACCGTTTTTCACTTTTGGCGCTGTTTGGACCAAAAAAGACAAACGTCCAGGTTTTGCTGCCACAGCAAAGGTGCCAGCGGGGAAAAGTGATGCTGGTCCTCACTGCCTCCTGGAACCCCTTCAAATGCCCCAGACAATTTGGGCCTCTCTGCTTTCCTGCGGACTCTAGCCTCAAAAGCACCTTTTTTCACTTTCGGCGCTGTTTGGAGCAAAAAAGACAAACGTCCAGCTTTTGCTGCCACAGCAAAGGTGCCAGCGGGGAAAAGTGATGCTGGTCCTCACTGCCTCCTGGAACCCCTTCAAATGCCCCAGACAATTTGGCCCTCTCTGCTTTCCTGCGGACTCTAGCCTCAAAAGCAACTTTTTTCACTTTCGGAGCCCTCCGGAGGAAAAAAGACAAACGTCCAGGTTTTGCTGCCACAGCAAAGGTGACAGCGGGGAAAAGTGATGCTGGTCCTCACTGCCTCCTGGAACCCCTTCAAATGCCCCAGACAATTTGGCCCTCTCTGCTTTCCTGCGGACTCTAGCCTCAAAAGCACCTTTTTTCACTTTCGGCGCTGTTTGGAGCAAAAAAGACAAACGTCCAGCTTTTGCTGCCACAGCAAAGGTGCCAGCGGGGAAAAGTGATGCTGGTCCTCACTGCCTCCTTGAACCCCTTCAAATGCCCCAGACAATTTGGCCCTCTCTGCTTTCCTGCGGACTCTAGCCTCAAAAGCACCGTTTTTCACTTTCGGCGCTGTTTGGACCAAAAAAGACAAACGTCCAGGTTTTGCTGCCACAGCAAAGGTGCCAGCGGGGAAAAGTGATGCTGGTCCTCACTGCCTCCTGGAACCCCTTCAAATGCCCCAGACAATTTTGCCCTCTCTGCTTTCCTGCGGACTCTATCCTCAAAAGCACCTTTTTTCACTTTCGGCGCTGTTTGGAGCAAAAAAGACAAACGTCCAGCTTTTGCTGCCACAGCAAAGGTGCCAGCGGGGAAAAGTGATGCTGGTCCTCACTGCCTCCTGGAACCCCTTCAAATGCCACAGACAATTTGGCCCTCTCTGCTTTCCTGCGGACTCTAGCCTCAAAAGCACCGTTTTTCACTTTCGGCGCTGTTTGGAGCAAAGAAGACAAACGTCCAGGTTTTGCTGCCACAGCAAAGGTGCCATCGGGGAAAAGTGATGCTGGTCCTCACTGCCTCCTGGAACCCCTTCAAATGCCCCAGACAATTTTGCCCTCTCATCTTTCCTGCGGACTCTATCCTCAAAAGCACCTTTTTTCACTTTCGGCGCTGTTTGGAGCAAAAAAGACAAACGTCCAGCTTTTGCTGCCACAGCAAAGGTGCCAGCGGGGAAAAGTGATGCTGGTCCTCACTGCCTCCTGGAACCCCTTCAAATGCCCCAGACAATTTGGGCCTCTCTGCTTTCCTGCGGACTCTAGCCTCAAAAGCACCTTTTTTCACTTTCGGCGCTGTTTGGAGCAAAAAAGACAAACGTCCAGGTTTTGCTGCCACAGCAAAGGTGCCAGCGGGGAAAAGTGATGCTGGTCCTCACTGCCTCCTGGAACCCCTTCAAATGCCCCAGACAATTTGGCCCTCTCTGCTTTCCTGCGGACTCTATCCTCAAAAGCACCTTTTTTCACTTTCGGCGGTGTTTGGAGCAAAAAAGACAAACGTCCAGCTTTTGCTGCCACAGCAAAGGTGCCAGCGGGGAAAAGTGATGCTGGTCCTCACTGCCTCCTGGAACCTTTTCAAATGCCCCAGGCAATTTGGCCCTCTCTGCTTTCCTGCGGACTCTAGCCTCAAAAGCACCTTTTTTCACTTTCGGCGCTGTTTGGAGCAAAAAAGACAAACGTCCAGGTTTTGCTGCCACAGCAAAGGTGCCAGCGGGGAAAAGTGATGCTGGTCCTCACTGCCTCCTGGAACCTTTTCAAATGCCCCAGACAATTTGGCCCTCTCTGCTTTCCTGCGGACTCTAGCCTCAAAAGCACCTTTTTTCACTTTCGGCGCCCTCCGGAGGAAAAAAGACAAACGTCCAGGTTTTGCTGCCACAGCAAAGGTGCCAGCGGGGAAAAGTGATGCTGGTCCTCACTGCCTCCTGGAACCCCTTCAAATGCCCCAGACAATTTGGCCCTCTCTGCTTTCCTGCGGACTCTAGCCTCAAAAGCACCTTTTTTCACTTTCGGCGCCCTCCGGAGGAAAAAAGACAAACGTCCAGCTTTTGCTGCCACAGCAAAAGTGCCAGCGGGGAAAAGTGATGCTGGTCCTCACTGCCTCCTGGAACCCCTTCAAATGCCCCAGACAATTTGGCCCTCTCTGCTTTCCTGCGGACTCTAGCCTCAAAAGCACCTTTTTTCACTTTCGGCGCTGTTTGGAGCAAAAAAGACAAACGTCCAGCTTTTGCTGCCACAGCAAAGGTGCCAGCGGGGAAAAGTGATGCTGGTCCTCACTGCCTCCTGGAACCCCTTCAAATGCCCCAGACAATTTGGCCCTCTCTGCTTTCCTGCGGACTCTAGCCTCAAAAGCACCTTTTTTCACTTTCGGCGCTGTTTGGACCAAAAAAGACAAACGTCCAGGTTTTGCTGCCACAGCAGAGGTGCCAGCAGGTAAAAGTGATGCTGGTCCTCACTGCCTCCTGGAACCCCTTCAAATGCCCCAGACAATTTGGCCCTCTCTGCTTTCCTGCGGACTCTAGCCTCAAAAGCACCTTTTTTCACTTTCGGCGGTGTTTGGAGCAAAAAAGACAAACGTCCAGCTTTTGCTGCCACAGCAAAGGTGCCAGCGGGGAAAAGTGATGCTGGTCCTCACTGCCTCCTGGAACCTTTTCAAATGCCCCAGGCAATTTGGCCCTCTCTGCTTTCCTGCGGACTCTAGCCTCAAAAGCACCTTTTTTCACTTTCGGCGCTGTTTGGACCAAAAAAGACAAACGTCCAGGTTTTGCTGCCACAGCAGAGGTGCCAGCAGGTAAAAGTGATGCTGGTCCTCACTGCCTCCTGGAACCCCTTCAAATGCCCCAGACAATTTGGCCCTCTCTGCTTTCCTGCGGACTCTAGCCTCAAAAGCACCTTTTTTCACTTTCGGCGGTGTTTGGAGCAAAAAAGACAAACGTCCAGCTTTTGCTGCCACAGCAAAGGTGCCAGCGGGGAAAAGTGATGCTGGTCCTCACTGCCTCCTGGAACCTTTTCAAATGCCCCAGGCAATTTGGTCCTCTCTGCTTTCCTGCGGACTCTAGCCTCAAAAGCACCTTTTTTCACTTTCGGCGCTGTTTGGAGCAAAAAAGACAAACGTCCAGGTTTTGCTGCCACAGCAAAGGTGCCAGCGGGGAAAAGTGATGCTGGTCCTCACTGCCTCCTGGAACCTTTTCAAATGCCCCAGACAATTTGGCCCTCTCTGCTTTCCTGCGGACTCTAGCCTCAAAAGCACCTTTTTTCACTTTCGGCGCTGTTTGGAGCAAAAAAGACAAACGTCCAGCTTTTGCTGCCACAGCAAAGGTGCCAGCGGGGAAAAGTGATGCTGGTCCTCACTGCCTCCTGGAACCCCTTCAAATGCCCCAGACAATTTGGGCCTCTCTGCTTTCCTGCGGACTCTAGCCTCAAAAGCACCTTTTTTCACTTTCGGCGCTGTTTGGAGCAAAAAAGACAAACGTCCAGCTTTTGCTGCCACAGCAAAGGTGCCAGCGGGGAAAAGTGATGCTGGTCCTCACTGCCTCCTGGAACCCCTTCAAATGCCCCAGACAATTTGGGCCTCTCTGCTTTCCTGCGGACTCTAGCCTCAAAAGCACCTTTTTTCACTTTCGGCGCTGTTTGGAGCAAAAAAGACAAACGTCCAGCTTTTGCTGCCACAGCAAAGGTGCCAGCGGGGAAAAGTGATGCTGGTCCTCACTGCCTCCTGGAACCTTCTCAAATGCCCCAGACAATTTGGCCCTCTCTGCTTTCCTGCGGACTCTAGCCTCAAAAGCACCGTTTTTCACTTTCGGCGCTGTTTGGAGCAAAGAAGACAAACGTCCAGGTTTTGCTGCCACAGCAAAGGTGCCAGCGGGGAAAAGTGATGCTGGTCCTCACTGCCTCCTGGAACCCCTTCAAATGCCCCAGACAATTTGGCCCTCTCTGCTTTCCTGCGGACTCTATCCTCAAAAGCACCTTTTTTCACTTTCGGCGCTGTTTGGAGCAAAAAAGACAAACGTCCAGCTTTTGCTGCCACAGCAAAGGTGCCAGCGGGGAAAAGTGATGCTGGTCCTCACTGCCTCCTGGAACCCCTTCAAATGCCCCAGACAATTTGGCCCTCTCTGCTTTCCTGCGGACTCTAGCCTCAAAGCACCTTTTTTCACTTTCGGCGCTGTTTGGAGCAAAAAAGACAAACGTCCAGCTTTTGCTGCCACAGCAAAGGTGCCAGCGGGGAAAAGTGATGCTGGTCCTCACTGCCTCCTGGAACCCCTTCAAATGCCCCAGACAATTTGGGCCTCTCTGCTTTCCTGCGGACTCTAGCCTCAAAAGCACCTTTTTTCACTTTCAGCGCTGTTTGGACCAAAAAAGACAAACGTCCAGGTTTTGCTGCCACAGCAGAGGTGCCAGCAGGTAAAAGTGATGCTGGTCCTCACTGCCTCCTGGAACCCCTTCAAATGCCCCAGACAATTTGGCCCTCTCTGCTTTCCTGCGGACTCTATCCTCAAAAGCACCTTTTTTCACTTTCGGCGGTGTTTGGAGCAAAAAAGACAAACGTCCAGCTTTTGCTGCCACAGCAAAGGTGCCAGCGGGGAAAAGTGATGCTGGTCCTCACTGCCTCCTGGAACCTTTTCAAATGCCCCAGGCAATTTGGCCCTCTCTGCTTTCCTGCGGACTCTATCCTCAAAAGCACCTTTTTTCACTTTCGGCGCTGTTTGGAGCAAAAAAGACAAACGTCCAGCTTTTGCTGCCACAGCAAAGGTGCCAGCGGGGAAAACTAATGCTGGTCCTCACTGCCTCCTGGAACCCCTTCAAATGCCCCAGACAATTTGGCCCTCTCTGCTTTCCTGCGGACTCTAGCCTCAAAAGCACCTTTTTTCACTTTCAGCGCTGTTTGGAGCAAAAAAGACAAACGTCCAGCTTTTGCTGCCACAGCAAAAATGCAAGCGGGGAAAAGTGATGCTGGTCCTCACTGCCTCCTGGAACCTTTTCAAATGCCCCAGACAATTTGGCCCTTTCTGCTTTCCTGCGGACTCTAGCCTCAAAAGAACCTTTTTACACTTTCGGCGCCCTCCGGAGGAAAAAAGACAAACGTCCAGGTTTTGCTGCCACAGCAAAGGTGCCAGCGGGGAAAAGTGATGCTGGTCCTCACTGACTCCTGGAGCCCCTTCGAATGCCCCAGACAATTTGGGCCTCTCTGCTTTCCTTCGGACTCTAGCCTCAAAAGCACCGTTTTTCACTTTCGGCGCTGTTTGGAGCAAAAAAGACAAACGTCCAGCTTTTGCTGCCACAGCAAAGGTGCCAGCGGGGAAAAGTGATGCTGGTCCTCACTGCCTCCTGGAACCTTTTCAAATGCCCCAGACAATTTGGCCCTCTCTGCTTTCCTGCGGACTCTAGCCTCAAAAGCACCTTTTTTCACTTTCGGCGCTGTTTGGAGCAAAAAAGACAAACGTCCAGCTTTTGCTGCCACAGCAAAGGTGCCAGCGGGGAAAAGTGATGCTGGTCCTCACTGCCTCCTGGAACCCCTTCGAATGCCCCAGACAATTTGGCCCTCTCTGCTTTCCTGCGGACTCTAGCCTCAAAAGCACCTTTTTTCACTTTCGGCGCTGTTTGGACCAAAAAAGACAAACGTCCAGCTTTTGCTGCCACAGCAAAAATGCCAGCGGGGAAAAGTGATGCTGGTCCTCACTGCCTCCTGGAACCCCTTCAAATGCCCCAGACAATTTGGCCCTCTCTGCTTTCCTGCGGACTCTAGCCTCAAAAGCACCTTTTTTCACTTTCGGCGCTGTTTGGAGCAAAAAAGACAAACGTCCAGCTTTTGCTGCCACAGCAAAGGTGCCAGCGGGGAAAAGTGATGCTGGTCCTCACTGCCTCCTGGAACCCCTTCAAATGCCCCAGACAATTTGGCCCTCTCTGCTTTCCTGCGGACTCTAGCCTCAAAAGCACCTTTTTTCACTTTCGGCGCTGTTTGGACCAAAAAAGACAAACGTCCAGCTTTTGCTGCCACAGCAGAGGTGCCAGCAGGTAAAAGTGATGCTGGTCCTCACTGCCTCCTGGAACCTTTTCAAATGCCCCAGGCAATTTGGTCCTCTCTGCTTTCCTGCGGACTCTAGCCTCAAAAGCACCTTTTTTCACTTTCGGCGCTGTTTGGAGCAAAAAAGACAAACGTCCAGGTTTTGCTGCCACAGCAAAGGTGCCAGCGGGGAAAAGTGATGCTGGTCCTCACTGCCTCCTGGAACCTTTTCAAATGCCCCAGACAATTTGGCCCTCTCTGCTTTCCTGCGGACTCTAGCCTCAAAAGCACCTTTTTTCACTTTCAGCGCTGTTTGGAGCAAAAAAGACAAACGTCCAGCTTTTGCTGCCACAGCAAAGGTGCCAGCGGGGAAAAGTGATGCTGGTCCTCACTGCCTCCTGGAACCCCTTCAAATGCCCCAGACAATTTGGGCCTCTCTGCTTTCCTGCGGACTCTAGCCTCAAAAGCACCTTTTTTCACTTTCGGCGCTGTTTGGAGCAAAAAAGACAAACGTCCAGGTTTTGCTGCCACAGCAAAGGTGCCAGCGGGGAAAAGTGATGCTGGTCCTCACTGCCTCCTGGAACCCCTTCAAATGCCCCAGACAATTTGGGCCTCTCTGCTTTCCTGCGGACTCTAGCCTCAAAAGCACCTTTTTTCACTTTCGGCGCTGTTTGGAGCAAAAAAGACAAACGTCCAGCTTTTGCTGCCACAGCAAAGGTGCCAGCGGGGAAAAGTGATGCTGGTCCTCACTGCCTCCTGGAACCTTCTCAAATGCCCCAGACAATTTGGCCCTCTCTGCTTTCCTGCGGACTCTAGCCTCAAAAGCACCGTTTTTCACTTTCGGCGCTGTTTGGAGCAAAGAAGACAAACGTCCAGGTTTTGCTGCCACAGCAAAGGTGCCAGCGGGGAAAAGTGATGCTGGTCCTCACTGCCTCCTGGAACCCCTTCAAATGCCCCAGACAATTTGGCCCTCTCTGCTTTCCTGCGGACTCTATCCTCAAAAGCACCTTTTTTCACTTTCGGCGCTGTTTGGAGCAAAAAAGACAAACGTCCAGCTTTTGCTGCCACAGCAAAGGTGCCAGCGGGGAAAAGTGATGCTGGTCCTCACTGCCTCCTGGAACCCCTTCAAATGCCCCAGACAATTTGGGCCTCTCTGCTTTCCTGCGGACTCTAGCCTCAAAAGCACCTTTTTTCACTTTCGGCGCTGTTTGGAGCAAAAAAGACAAACGTCCAGCTTTTGCTGCCACAGCAAAGGTGCCAGCGGGGAAAAGTGATGCTGGTCCTCACTGCCTCCTGGAACCTTCTCAAATGCCCCAGACAATTTGGCCCTCTCTGCTTTCCTGCGGACTCTAGCCTCAAAAGCACCTTTTTTCACTTTCAGCGCTGTTTGGACCAAAAAAGACAAACGTCCAGGTTTTGCTGCCACAGCAGAGGTGCCAGCAGGTAAAAGTGATGCTGGTCCTCACTGCCTCCTGGAACCCCTTCAAATGCCCCAGACAATTTGGCCCTCTCTGCTTTCCTGCGGACTCTATCCTCAAAAGCACCTTTTTTCACTTTCGGCGGTGTTTGGAGCAAAAAAGACAAACGTCCAGCTTTTGCTGCCACAGCAAAGGTGCCAGCGGGGAAAAGTGATGCTGGTCCTCACTGCCTCCTGGAACCTTTTCAAATGCCCCAGGCAATTTGGCCCTCTCTGCTTTCCTGCGGACTCTAGCCTCAAAAGCACCTTTTTTCACTTTCGGCGCTGTTTGGAGCAAAAAAGACAAACGTCCAGCTTTTGCTGCCACAGCAAAGGTGCCAGCGGGGAAAACTAATGCTGGTCCTCACTGCCTCCTGGAACCCCTTCAAATGCCCCAGACAATTTGGCCCTCTCTGCTTTCCTGCGGACTCTAGCCTCAAAAGCACCTTTTTTCACTTTCAGCGCTGTTTGGAGCAAAAAAGACAAACGTCCAGCTTTTGCTGCCACAGCAAAAATGCAAGCGGGGAAAAGTGATGCTGGTCCTCACTGCCTCCTGGAACCTTTTCAAATGCCCCAGACAATTTGGCCCTTTCTGCTTTCCTGCGGACTCTAGCCTCAAAAGAACCTTTTTACACTTTCGGCGCCCTCCGGAGGAAAAAAGACAAACGTCCAGGTTTTGCTGCCACAGCAAAGGTGCCAGCGGGGAAAAGTGATGCTGGTCCTCACTGACTCCTGGAGCCCCTTCGAATGCCCCAGACAATTTGGGCCTCTCTGCTTTCCTTCGGACTCTAGCCTCAAAAGCACCGTTTTTCACTTTCGGCGCTGTTTGGAGCAAAAAAGACAAACGTCCAGCTTTTGCTGCCACAGCAAAGGTGCCAGCGGGGAAAAGTGATGCTGGTCCTCACTGCCTCCTGGAACCTTTTCAAATGCCCCAGACAATTTGGCCCTCTCTGCTTTCCTGCGGACTCTAGCCTCAAAAGCACCTTTTTTCACTTTCGGCGCTGTTTGGAGCAAAAAAGACAAACGTCCAGCTTTTGCTGCCACAGCAAAGGTGCCAGCGGGGAAAAGTGATGCTGGTCCTCACTGCCTCCTGGAACCCCTTCGAATGCCCCAGACAATTTGGCCCTCTCTGCTTTCCTGCGGACTCTAGCCTCAAAAGCACCTTTTTTCACTTTCGGCGCTGTTTGGACCAAAAAAGACAAACGTCCAGCTTTTGCTGCCACAGCAAAAATGCCAGCGGGGAAAAGTGATGCTGGTCCTCACTGCCTCCTGGAACCCCTTCAAATGCCCCAGACAATTTGGCCCTCTCTGCTTTCCTGCGGACTCTAGCCTCAAAAGCACCTTTTTTCACTTTCAGCGCTGTTTGGAGCAAAAAAGACAAACGTCCAGCTTTTGCTGCCACAGCAAAGGTGCCAGCGGGGAAAAGTGATGCTGGTCCTCACTGCCTCCTGGAACCCCTTCAAATGCCCCAGACAATTTGGCCCTCTCTGCTTTCCTGCGGACTCTAGCCTCAAAAGCATCTTTTTTCACTTTCGGCGCTGTTTGGACCAAAAAAGACAAACGTCCAGCTTTTGCTGCCACAGCAGAGGTGCCAGCAGGTAAAAGTGATGCTGGTCCTCACTGCCTCCTGGAACCCCTTCAAATGCCCCAGACAATTTGGCCCTCTCTGCTTTCCTGCGGACTCTAGCCTCAAAAGCACCTTTTTTCACTTTCGGCGCCGTCCTGAGGAAAAAAGACAAACGTCCAGCTTTTGCTGCCACAGCAAAGGTGCCAGCGGGGAAAAGTGATGCTGGTCCTCACTGCCTCCTGGAACCCCTTCAAATGCCCCAGACAATTTGGCCCTCTCTGCTTTCCTGCGGACTCTAGCCTCAAAAGCACCTTTTTTCACTTTCGGCGCTGTTTGGAGCCAAAAAGACAAACGTCCAGCTTTTGCTGCCACAGCAAAGGTGCCAGCGGGGAAAAGTGATGCTGGTCCTCACTGCCTCCTGGAACCCCTTCAAATGCCACAGACAATTTGGCCCTCTCTGCTTTCCTGCGGACTCTAGCCTCAAAAGCACCGTTTTTCACTTTCGGCGCTGTTTGGAGCAAAAAAGACAAACGTCCAGCTTTTGCTGCCACAGCAAAGGTGCCAGCGGGGAAAAGTGATGCTGGTCCTCACTGCCTCCTGGAACCTTCTGAAATGCCCCAGACAATTTGCCCCTCTCTGCTTTCCTGCGGACTCTAGCCTCAAAAGCACCGTTTTTCACTTTCGGCGCTGTTTGGAGCAAAGAAGACAAACGTCCAGGTTTTGCTGCCACAGCAAAGGTGCCAGCGGGGAAAAGTGATGCTGGTCCTCACTGCCTCCTGGAACCCCTTCAAATGCCCCAGACAATTTGGCCCTCTCTGCTTTCCTGCGGACTCTAGCCTCAAAAGCACCTTTTTTCACTTTCGACGGTGTTTGGAGCAAAAAAGACAAACGTCCAGCTTTTGCTGCCACAGCAAAGGTGCCAGCGGGGAAAAGTGATGCTGGTCCTCACTTCCTCCTGGAACCCCTTCAAATGCCCCAGACAATTTGGCCCTCTCTGCTTTCCTGTGGACTCTAGCCTCAAAAGCACTGTTTTTCACTTTCGGCGCTGTTTGGAGCAAAGAAGACAAACGTCCAGCTTTTGCTGCCACAGCAAAGGTGCCAGCAGGTAAAAGTGATGCTGGTCCTCACTGCCTCCTGGAACCCCTTCAAATGCCCCAGACAATTTGGCCCTCTCTGCTTTCCTGCAGACTCTAGCCTCAAAAGCACCTTTTTTCACTTTCGGCGCTGTTTGGAGCAAAAAAGACAAACGTCCAGCTTTTGCTGCCACAGCAAAGGTGCCAGCGGGGAAAAGTAATGCTGGTCCTCACTGCCTCCTGGAACCCCTTCAAATGCCCCAGACAATTTGGCCCTCTCTGCTTTCCTGCGGACTCTAGCCTCAAAAGCACCTTTTTTCACTTTCGGCGCTGTTTCGAGCAAAAAAGACAAACGTCCAGCTTTTGCTGCCACAGCAAAGGTGCCAGCGGGGAAAAGTGATGCTGGTCCTCACTGCCTCCTGGAACCCCTTCGAATGCCCCAGACAATTTGGCCCTCTCTGCTTTCCTGCGGACTCTAGCCTCAAAAGCACCGTTTTTTAAGTTTCGGCGCTGTTTGGAGCAAAAAATACAAACGTCCAGCTTTTGCTGCCACAGCAAAGGTGCCAGCGGGGAAAAGTGATGCTGGTCCTCACTGCCTCCTGGAACCCCTTCAAATGCCCCAGACAATTTGGCCCTCTCTGCTTTCCTGCGGACTCTAGCCTCAAAAGCACCTTTTTTCACTTTCGGCGCTGTTTGGAGCAAAAAAGACAAACGTCCAGCTTTTGCTGCCACAGCAAAGGTGCCAGCGGGGAAAAGTGATGCTGGTCCTCACTGCCTCCTGGAACCCCTTCGAATGCCCCAGACAATTTGGCCCTCTCTGCTTTCCTGCGGACTCTAGCCTCAAAAGCACCGTTTTTTAAGTTTCGGCGCTGTTTGGAGCAAAAAATACAAACGTCCAGCTTTTGCTGCCACAGCAAAGGTGCCAGCGGGGAAAAGTGATGCTGGTCCTCACTGCCTCCTGGAACCCCTTCAAATGCCCCAGACAATTTGGCCCTCTCTGCTTTCCTGCGGACTCTAGCCTCAAAAGCACCTTTTTTCACTTTCGGCGGTGTTTGGAGCAAAAAAGACAAACGTCCAGCTTTTGCTGCCACAGCAAAGGTGCCAGCGGGGAAAAGTGATGCTGGTCCTCACTGCCTCCTGGAACCCCTTCAAATGCCACAGACAATTTGGCCCTCTCTGCTTTCCTGCGGACTCTAGCCTCAAAAGCACCTTTTTTCACTTTCGCCGCTGTTTGGAGCAAAAAAGACAAACGTCCAGGTTTTGCTGCCACAGCAAAGGTGCCAGCGGGGAAAAGTGATGCTGGTCCTCACTGCCTCCTGGAACCCCTTCAAATGCCCCAGACAATTTGGCCCTCTCTGCTTTCCTGTGGACTCTAGCCTCAAAAGCACCGTTTTTCACTTTCGCCGCTGTTTGGAGCAAAAAAGACAAACGTCCAGCTTTTGCTGCCACAGCAAAGGTGCCAGCGGGGAAAAGTGATGCTGGTCCTCACTGCCTCCTGGAACCCCTTCAAATGCCCCAGACAATTTGGCCCTCTCTGCTTTCCTGCGGACTCTAGCCTCAAAAGCACCGTTTTTTAACTTTCGGCGCTGTTTGGGGCAAAAAAGACAAACGTCCAGGTTTTGCTGCCACAGCAAAGGTGCCAGCGGGGAAAAGTGTTGCTGGTCCTCACTGCCTCCTGGAACCCCTTCAAATGCCCCAGACAATTTGGCCCTCTCTGCTTTCCTGCGGACTCTAGCCTCAAAAGCACCGATTTTCACTTTCGGCGCTGTTTGGAGCAAAAAAGACAAACGTCCAGCTTTTGCTGCCACAGCAAAGGTGCCAGCGGGGAAAAGTGATGCTGGTCCTCACTGCCTCCTGGAACCCCTTCAAATGCCCCAGACAATTTGGCCCTCTCTGCTTTCCTGTGGACTCTAGCCTCAAAAGCACCGTTTTTCACTTTCGCCGCTGTTTGGAGCAAAGAAGACAAACGTCCAGCTTTTGCTGCCACAGCAAAGGTGCCAGCGGGGAAAAGTGATGCTGGTCCTCACTGCCTCCTGGAACCCCTTCAAATGCCCCAGACAATTTGGGCCTCTCTGCTTTCCTGCGGACTCTAGCCTCAAAAGCACCTTTTTTCACTTTCGGCGCTGTTTGGAGCAAAAAAGACAAACGTCCAGCTTTTGCTGCCACAGCAAAGGTGCCAGCGGGGAAAAGTGATGCTGGTCCTCACTGCCTCCTGGAACCCCTTCAAATGCCCCAGACAATTTGGCCCTCTCTGCTTTCCTGCGGACTCTAGCCTCAAAAGCACCTTTTTTCACTTTCGGCGCTGTTTGGAGCAAAAAAGACAAACGTCCAGCTTTTGCTGCCACAGCAAAGGTGCCAGCGGGGAAAAGTGATGCTGGTCCTCACTGCCTCCTGGAACCCCTTCAAATGCCACAGACAATTTGGCCCTCTCTGCTTTCCTGCGGACTCTAGCCTCAAAAGCACCGATTTTCACTTTCGGCGCTGTTTGGAGCAAAAAAGACAAACGTCCAGCTTTTGCTGCCACAGCAAAGGTGCCAGCGGGGAAAAGTGATGCTGGTCCTCACTGCCTCCTGGAACCCCTTCAAATGCCCCAGACAATTTGGCCCTCTCTGCTTTCCTGTGGACTCTAGCCTCAAAAGCACCGTTTTTCACTTTCGCCGCTGTTTGGAGCAAAGAAGACAAACGTCCAGCTTTTGCTGCCACAGCAAAGGTGCCAGCGGGGAAAAGTGATGCTGGTCCTCACTGCCTCCTGGAACCCCTTCAAATGCCCCAGACAATTTGGGCCTCTCTGCTTTCCTGCGGACTCTAGCCTCAAAAGCACCTTTTTTCACTTTCGGCGCTGTTTGGAGCAAAAAAGACAAACGTCCAGCTTTTGCTGCCACAGCAAAGGTGCCAGCGGGGAAAAGTGATGCTGGTCCTCACTGCCTCCTGGAACCCCTTCAAATGCCCCAGACAATTTGGCCCTCTCTGCTTTCCTGCGGACTCTAGCCTCAAAAGCACCTTTTTTCACTTTCGGCGCTGTTTGGAGCAAAAAAGACAAACGTCCAGCTTTTGCTGCCACAGCAAAGGTGCCAGCGGGGAAAAGTGATGCTGGTCCTCACTGCCTCCTGGAACCCCTTCAAATGCCACAGACAATTTGGCCCTCTCTGCTTTCCTGCGGACTCTAGCCTCAAAAGCACCGATTTTCACTTTCGGCGCTGTTTGGAGCAAAAAAGACAAACGTCCAGCTTTTGCTGCCACAGCAAAGTGCCAGCAGGGAAAAGTGATGCTGGTCCTCACTGCCTCCTGGAACCCCTTCAAATGCCACAGACAATTTGGCCCTCTCTGCTTTCCTGCGGACTCTAGCCTCAAAAGCACCGATTTTCACTTTCGGCGCTGTTTGGAGCAAAAAAGACAAACGTCCAGCTTTTGCTGCCACAGCAAAGTGCCAGCAGGGAAAAGTGATGCTGGTCCTCACTGCCTCCTGGAACCCCTTCAAATGCCACAGACAATTTGGCCCTCTCTGCTTTCCTGCGGACTCTAGCCTCAAAAGCACCTTTTTTCACTTTCGCCGCTGTTTGGAGCAAAAAAGGCAAACGTCCAGCTTTTGCTGCCACAGCAAAGGTGCCAGCGGGGAAAAGTGATGCTGGTCCTCACTGCCTCCTGGAACCCCTTCAAATGCCCCAGACAATTTGGCCCTCTCTGCTTTCCTGCAGACTCTAGCCTCAAAAGCACCTTTTTTCACTTTCGACGGTGTTTGGAGCAAAAAAGACAAACGTCCAGCTTTTGCTGCCACAGCAAAGGTGCCAGCGGGGAAAAGTGATGCTGGTCCTCACTTCCTCCTGGAACCCCTTCAAATGCCCCAGACAATTTGGCCCTCTCTGCTTTCCTGTGGACTCTAGCCTCAAAAGCACTGTTTTTCACTTTCGGCGCTGTTTGGAGCAAAGAAGACAAACGTCCAGCTTTTGCTGCCACAGCAAAGGTGCCAGCAGGTAAAAGTGATGCTGGTCCTCACTGCCTCCTGGAACCCCTTCAAATGCCCCAGACAATTTGGCCCTCTCTGCTTTCCTGCGGACTCTAGCCTCAAAAGCACCTTTTTTCACTTTCGCCGCTGTTTGGGGCAAAAAAGACAAACGTCCAGCTTTTGCTGCCACAGCAAAGGTGCCAGCGGGGAAAAGTGATGCTGGTCCTCACTGCCTCCTGGAACCCCTTCAAATGCCACAGACAATTTGGCCCTCTCTGCTTTCCTGCGGACTCTAGCCTCAAAAGCACCTTTTTTAACTTTCGACGGTGTTTGGAGCAAAAAAGACAAACGTCCAGCTTTTGCTGCCACAGCAAAGGTGCCAGCGGGGAAAAGTGATGCTGGTCCTCACTTCCTCCTGGAACCCCTTCAAATGCCCCAGACAATTTGGCCCTCTCTGCTTTCCTGTGGACTCTAGCCTCAAAAGCACTGTTTTTCACTTTCGGCGCTGTTTGGAGCAAAGAAGACAAACGTCCAGCTTTTGCTGCCACAGCAAAGGTGCCAGCAGGTAAAAGTGATGCTGGTCCTCACTGCCTCCTGGAACCCCTTCAAATGCCCCAGACAATTTGGCCCTCTCTGCTTTCCTGCGGACTCTAGCCTCAAAAGCACCGTTTTTTAACTTTCGGCGCTGTTTGGAGCAAAAATGACAAATGTCCAGGTTTTGCTGCCACAGCAAAGGTGCCAGCGGGGAAAAGTGTTGCTGGTCCTCACTGCCTCCTGGAACCCCTTCAAATGCCCCAGACAATTTGGCCCTCTCTGCTTTCCTGCGGACTCTAGCCTCAAAAGCACCTTTTTTCACTTTCGGCGCTGTTTGGAGCAAAAAAGAAAAAAGTCCAGCTTTTGCTGCCACAGCAAAGGTGCCAGCGGGGAAAAGTGATGCTGGTCCTCACTGCCTCCTGGAACCCCTTCAAATGCCACAGACAATTTGGCCCTCTCTGCTTTCCTGCAGACTCTAGCCTCAAAAGCACCTTTTTTCACTTTCGGCGCTGTTTGGAGCAAAAAAGACAAACGCCCAGCTTTTGCTGCCACAGCAAAGGTGCCAGCGAGGAAAAGTAATGCTGGTCCTCACTGCCTCCTGGAACCCCTTCAAATGCCCCAGACAATTTGGCCCTCTCTGCTTTCCTGCGGACTCTAGCCTCAAAAGCACCTTTTTTCACTTTCGGCGCTGTTTCGAGCAAAAAAGACAAACGTCCAGCTTTTGCTGCCACAGCAAAGGTGCCAGCGGGGAAAAGTGATGCTGGTCCTCACTGCCTCCTGGAACCCCTTCGAATGCCCCAGACAATTTGGCTCTCTCTGCTTTCCTGCGGACTCTAGCCTCAAAAGCACCGTTTTTTAAGTTTCAGCGCTGTTTGGAGCAAAAAATACAAACGTCCAGCTTTTGCTGCCACAGCAAAGGTGCCAGCGGGGAAAAGTGATGCTGGTCCTCACTGCCTCCTGGAACCCCTTCAAATGCCCCAGACAATTTGGCCCTCTCTGCTTTCCTGCGGACTCTAGCCTCAAAAGCACCTTTTTTCACTTTCGGCGGTGTTTGGAGCAAAAAAGACAAACGTCCAGCTTTTGCTGCCACAGCAAAGGTGCCAGCGGGGAAAAGTGATGCTGGTCCTCACTGCCTCCTGGAACCCCTTCAAATGCCACAGACAATTTGGCCCTCTCTGCTTTCCTGCGGACTCTAGCCTCAAAAGCACCTTTTTTCACTTTCGCCGCTGTTTGGAGCAAAAAAGACAAACGTCCAGCTTTTGCTGCCACAGCAAAGGTGCCAGCGGGGAAAAGTGATGCTGGTCCTCACTGCCTCCTGGAACCCCTTCAAATGCCCCAGACAATTTGGCCCTCTCTGCTTTCCTGTGGACTCTAGCCTCAAAAGCACCGTTTTTCACTTTCGCCGCTGTTTGGAGCAAAAAAGACAAACGTCCAGCTTTTGCTGCCACAGCAAAGGTGCCAGCGGGGAAAAGTGATGCTGGTCCTCACTGCCTCCTGGAACCCCTTCAAATGCCCCAGACAATTTGGCCCTCTCTGCTTTCCTGCGGACTCTAGCCTCAAAAGCACCGTTTTTTAACTTTCGGCGCTGTTTGGGGCAAAAAAGACAAACGTCCAGGTTTTGCTGCCACAGCAAAGGTGCCAGCGGGGAAAAGTGATGCTGGTCCTCACTGCCTCCTGGAACCCCTTCAAATGCCCCAGACAATTTGGCCCTCTCTGCTTTCCTGCGGACTCTAGCCTCAAAAGCACCGATTTTCACTTTCGGCGCTGTTTGGAGCAAAAAAGACAAACGTCCAGCTTTTGCTGCCACAGCAAAGTGCCAGCAGGGAAAAGTGATGCTGGTCCTCACTGCCTCCTGGAACCCCTTCAAATGCCACAGACAATTTGGCCCTCTCTGCTTTCCTGCGGACTCTAGCCTCAAAAGCACCGATTTTCACTTTCGGCGCTGTTTGGACCAAAAAAGACAAACGTCCAGCTTTTGCTGCCACAGCAAAGTGCCAGCAGGGAAAAGTGATGCTGGTCCTCACTGCCTCCTGGAACCCCTTCGAATGCCCGAGACAATTTGGCCCTCTCTGCTTTCCTGCGGACTCTAGCCTCAAAAGCACCGTTTTTTAAGTTTCGGCGCTGTTTGGAGCAAAAAATACAAACGTCCAGCTTTTGCTGCCACAGCAAAGGTGCCAGCGGGGAAAAGTGATGCTGGTCCTCACTGCCTCCTGGAACCCCTTCAAATGCCCCAGACAATTTGGCCCTCTCTGCTTTCCTGCGGACTCTAGCCTCAAAAGCACCTTTTTTCACTTTCGGCGGTGTTTGGAGCAAAAAAGACAAACGTCCAGCTTTTGCTGCCACAGCAAAGGTGCCAGCGGGGAAAAGTGATGCTGGTCCTCACTGCCTCCTGGAACCCCTTCAAATGCCACAGACAATTTGGCCCTCTCTGCTTTCCTGCGGACTCTAGCCTCAAAAGCACCTTTTTTCACTTTCGGCGCTGTTTGGAGCAAAAAAGACAAACGTCCAGCTTTTGCTGCCACAGCAAAGGTGCCAGCGGGGAAAAGTGATGCTGGTCCTCACTGCCTCCTGGAACCCCTTCAAATGCCCCAGACAATTTGGCCCTCTCTGCTTTCCTGTGGACTCTAGCCTCAAAAGCACCGTTTTTCACTTTCGCCGCTGTTTGGAGCAAAGAAGACAAACGTCCAGCTTTTGCTGCCACAGCAAAGGTGCCAGCGGGGAAAAGTGATGCTGGTCCTCACTGCCTCCTGGAACCCCTTCAAATGCCCCAGACAATTTGGGCCTCTCTGCTTTCCTGCGGACTCTAGCCTCAAAAGCACCTTTTTTCACTTTCGGCGCTGTTTGGAGCAAAAAAGACAAACGTCCAGCTTTTGCTGCCACAGCAAAGGTGCCAGCGGGGAAAAGTGATGCTGGTCCTCACTGCCTCCTGGAACCCCTTCAAATGCCCCAGACAATTTGGCACTCTCTGCTTTCCTGCGGACTCTAGCCTCAAAAGCACCTTTTTTCACTTTCGGCGCTGTTTGGAGCAAAAAAGACAAACGTCCAGCTTTTGCTGCCACAGCAAAGGTGCCAGCGGGGAAAAGTGATGCTGGTCCTCACTGCCTCCTGGAACCCCTTCAAATGCCACAGACAATTTGGCCCTCTCTGCTTTCCTGCGGACTCTAGCCTCAAAAGCACCGATTTTCACTTTCGGCGCTGTTTGGAGCAAAAAAGACAAACGTCCAGCTTTTGCTGCCACAGCAAAGTGCCAGCAGGGAAAAGTGATGCTGGTCCTCACTGCCTCCTGGAACCCCTTCAAATGCCACAGACAATTTGGCCCTCTCTGCTTTCCTGCAGACTCTAGC
Organism: Vanellus vanellus; assembly: GCF_965231255.1. Lineage (NCBI taxonomy): Eukaryota > Metazoa > Chordata > Aves > Charadriiformes > Charadriidae > Vanellus > Vanellus vanellus. The sequence goes on along the minus strand of NW_028127255.1, from coordinate 211,234 downwards.
CTCAAAAGCACCTTTTTTCACTTTCGGCGCTGTTTGGAGCAAAAAAGACAAACGTCCAGCTTTTGCTGCCACAGCAAAGGTGCCAGCGGGGAAAAGTGATGCTGGTCCTCACTGCCTCCTGGAACCCCTTCAAATGCCCCAGACAATTTGGCCCTCTCTGCTTTCCTGCGGACTCTAGCCTCAAAAGCACCTTTTTTCACTTTCGCCGCTGTTTGGAGCAAAAAAGGCAAACGTCCAGCTTTTGCTGCCACAGCAAAGGTGCCAGCGGGGAAAAGTGATGCTGGTCCTCACTGCCTCCTGGAACCCCTTCAAATGCCCCAGACAATTTGGGCCTCTCTGCTTTCCTGCGGACTCTAGCCTCAAAAGCACCTTTTTTCACTTTCGCCGCTGTTTGGAGCAAAAAAGACAAACGTCCAGCTTTTGCTGCCACAGCAAAGGTGCCAGCGGGGAAAAGTGATGCTGGTCCTCACTGCCTCCTGGAACCCCTTCAAATGCCACAGACAATTTGGCCCTCTCTGCTTTCCTGCGGACTCTAGCCTCAAAAGCACCGATTTTCACTTTCGGCGCTGTTTGGAGCAAAAAAGACAAACGTCCAGCTTTTGCTGCCACAGCAAAGTGCCAGCGGGGAAAAGTGATGCTGGTCCTCACTGCCTCCTGGAACCCCTGCAAATGCCACAGACAATTTGGCCCTCTCTGCTTTCCTGCAGACTCTAGCCTCAAAAGCACCTTTTTTCACTTTCGGCGCTGTTTGGAGCAAAAAAGACAAACGTCCAGCTTTTGCTGCCACAGCAAAGGTGCCAGCGGGGAAAAGTGATGCTGGTCCTCACTGCCTCCTGGAACCCCTTCAAATGCCCCAGACAATTTGGCCCTCTCTGCTTTCCTGCGGACTCTAGCCTCAAAAGCACCTTTTTTCACTTTCGCCGCTGTTTGGAGCAAAAAAGGCAAACGTCCAGCTTTTGCTGCCACAGCAAAGGTGCCAGCGGGGAAAAGTGATGCTGGTCCTCACTGCCTCCTGGAACCCCTTCAAATGCCCCAGACAATTTGGCCCTCTCTGCTTTCCTGTGGACTCTAGCCTCAAAAGCACCGTTTTTCACTTTCGCCGCTGTTTGGAGCAAAAAAGACAAACGTCCAGCTTTTGCTGCCACAGCAAAGGTGCCAGCGGGGAAAAGTGATGCTGGTCCTCACTGCCTCCTGGAACCTTCTCAAATGCCCCTGACAATTTGGCCCTCTCTGCTTTCCTGCGGACTCTAGCCTCAAAAGCACCTTTTTTCACTTTCGCCGCTGTTTGGAGCAAAAAAGACAAACGTCCAGCTTTTGCTGCCACAGCAAAGGTGCCAGCGGGGAAAAGTGATGCTGGTCCTCACTGCCTCCTGGAACCCCTTCAAATGCCCCAGACAATTTGGCCCTCTCTGCTTTCCTGCGGACTCTAGCCTCAAAAGCACCGTTTTTCACTTTCGGCGCTGTTTGGAGCAAAGAAGACAAACGTCCAGCTTTTGCTGCCACAGCAAAGGTGCCAGCGGGGAAAAGTGATGCTGGTCCTCACTGCCTCCTGGAACCCCTTCAAATGCCCCAGACAATTTGGCCCTCTCTGCTTTCCTGCGGACTCTAGCCTCAAAAGCACCGTTTTTTAACTTTCGGCGCTGTTTGGGGCAAAAAAGACAAACGTCCAGGTTTTGCTGCCACAGCAAAGGTGCCAGCGGGGAAAAGTGTTGCTGGTCCTCACTGCCTCCTGGAACCCCTTCAAATGCCCCAGACAATTTGGCCCTCTCTGCTTTCCTGCGGACTCTAGCCTCAAAAGCACCGATTTTCACTTTCGGCGCTGTTTGGAGCAAAAAAGACAAACGTCCAGCTTTTGCTGCCACAGCAAAGTGCCAGCAGGGAAAAGTGATGCTGGTCCTCACTGCCTCCTGGAACCCCTTCAAATGCCACAGACAATTTGGCCCTCTCTGCTTTCCTGCGGACTCTAGCCTCAAAAGCACCGATTTTCACTTTCGGCGCTGTTTGGACCAAAAAAGACAAACGTCCAGCTTTTGCTGCCACAGCAAAGTGCCAGCAGGGAAAAGTGATGCTGGTCCTCACTGCCTCCTGGAACACCTTCGAATGCCCGAGACAATTTGGCCCTCTCTGCTTTCCTGCGGACTCTAGCCTCAAAAGCACCGTTTTTTAAGTTTCGGCGCTGTTTGGGGCAAAAAATACAAACGTCCAGCTTTTGCTGCCACAGCAAAGGTGCCAGCGGGGAAAAGTGATGCTGGTCCTCACTGCCTCCTGGAACCCCTTCAAATGCTCCAGACAATTTGGCCCTCTCTGCTTTCCTGCGGACTCTAGCCTCAAAAGCACCTTTTTTCACTTTCGGCGGTGTTTGGAGCAAAAAAGACAAACGTCCAGCTTTTGCTGCCACAGCAAAGGTGCCAGCGGGGAAAAGTGATGCTGGTCCTCACTGCCTCCTGGAACCCCTTCAAATGCCACAGACAATTTGGCCCTCTCTGCTTTCCTGCGGACTCTAGCCTCAAAAGCACCTTTTTTCACTTTCGCCGCTGTTTGGAGCAAAAAAGACAAACGTCCAGCTTTTGCTGCCACAGCAAAGGTGCCAGCGGGGAAAAGTGATGCTGGTCCTCACTGCCTCCTGGAACCCCTTCAAATGCCCCAGACAATTTGGCCCTCTCTGCTTTCCTGCGGACTCTAGCCTCAAAAGCACCTTTTTTCACTTTCGGCGCTGTTTGGAGCAAAAAAGAAAAAAGTCCAGCTTTTGCTGCCACAGCAAAGGTGCCAGCGGGGAAAAGTGATGCTGGTCCTCACTGCCTCCTGGAACCCCTTCAAATGCCACAGACAATTTGGCCCTCTCTGCTTTCCTGCAGACTCTAGCCTCAAAAGCACCTTTTTTCACTTTCGGCGCTGTTTGGAGCAAAAAAGACAAACGCCCAGCTTTTGCTGCCACAGCAAAGGTGCCAGCGAGGAAAAGTAATGCTGGTCCTCACTGCCTCCTGGAACCCCTTCAAATGCCCCAGACAATTTGGCCCTCTCTGCTTTCCTGCGGACTCTAGCCTCAAAAGCACCTTTTTTCACTTTCGGCGCTGTTTCGAGCAAAAAAGACAAACGTCCAGCTTTTGCTGCCACAGCAAAGGTGCCAGCGGGGAAAAGTGATGCTGGTCCTCACTGCCTCCTGGAACCCCTTCGAATGCCCCAGACAATTTGGCTCTCTCTGCTTTCCTGCGGACTCTAGCCTCAAAAGCACCGTTTTTTAAGTTTCAGCGCTGTTTGGAGCAAAAAATACAAACGTCCAGCTTTTGCTGCCACAGCAAAGGTGCCAGCGGGGAAAAGTGATGCTGGTCCTCACTGCCTCCTGGAACCCCTTCAAATGCCCCAGACAATTTGGCCCTCTCTGCTTTCCTGCGGACTCTAGCCTCAAAAGCACCTTTTTTCACTTTCGGCGGTGTTTGGAGCAAAAAAGACAAACGTCCAGCTTTTGCTGCCACAGCAAAGGTGCCAGCGGGGAAAAGTGATGCTGGTCCTCACTGCCTCCTGGAACCCCTTCAAATGCCACAGACAATTTGGCCCTCTCTGCTTTCCTGCGGACTCTAGCCTCAAAAGCACCTTTTTTCACTTTCGCCGCTGTTTGGAGCAAAAAAGACAAACGTCCAGCTTTTGCTGCCACAGCAAAGGTGCCAGCGGGGAAAAGTGATGCTGGTCCTCACTGCCTCCTGGAACCCCTTCAAATGCCCCAGACAATTTGGCCCTCTCTGCTTTCCTGTGGACTCTAGCCTCAAAAGCACCGTTTTTCACTTTCGCCGCTGTTTGGAGCAAAAAAGACAAACGTCCAGCTTTTGCTGCCACAGCAAAGGTGCCAGCGGGGAAAAGTGATGCTGGTCCTCACTGCCTCCTGGAACCCCTTCAAATGCCCCAGACAATTTGGCCCTCTCTGCTTTCCTGCGGACTCTAGCCTCAAAAGCACCGTTTTTTAACTTTCGGCGCTGTTTGGGGCAAAAAAGACAAACGTCCAGGTTTTGCTGCCACAGCAAAGGTGCCAGCGGGGAAAAGTGTTGCTGGTCCTCACTGCCTCCTGGAACCCCTTCAAATGCCCCAGACAATTTGGCCCTCTCTGCTTTCCTGCGGACTCTAGCCTCAAAAGCACCGATTTTCACTTTCGGCGCTGTTTGGAGCAAAAAAGACAAACGTCCAGCTTTTGCTGCCACAGCAAAGTGCCAGCAGGGAAAAGTGATGCTGGTCCTCACTGCCTCCTGGAACCCCTTCAAATGCCACAGACAATTTGGCCCTCTCTGCTTTCCTGCGGACTCTAGCCTCAAAAGCACCGATTTTCACTTTCGGCGCTGTTTGGACCAAAAAAGACAAACGTCCAGCTTTTGCTGCCACAGCAAAGTGCCAGCAGGGAAAAGTGATGCTGGTCCTCACTGCCTCCTGGAACCCCTTCGAATGCCCGAGACAATTTGGCCCTCTCTGCTTTCCTGCGGACTCTAGCCTCAAAAGCACCGTTTTTTAAGTTTCGGCGCTGTTTGGAGCAAAAAAGACAAACGTCCAGCTTTTGCTGCCACAGCAAAGGTGCCAGCGGGGAAAAGTGATGCTGGTCCTCACTGCCTCCTGGAACCCCTTCAAATGCCCCAGACAATTTGGCCCTCTCTGCTTTCCTGCGGACTCTAGCCTCAAAAGCACCTTTTTTCACTTTCGGCGGTGTTTGGAGCAAAAAAGACAAACGTCCAGCTTTTGCTGCCACAGCAAAGGTGCCAGCGGGGAAAAGTGATGCTGGTCCTCACTGCCTCCTGGAACCCCTTCAAATGCCACAGACAATTTGGCCCTCTCTGCTTTCCTGCGGACTCTAGCCTCAAAAGCACCTTTTTTCACTTTCGGCGCTGTTTGGAGCAAAAAAGACAAACGTCCAGCTTTTGCTGCCACAGCAAAGGTGCCAGCGGGGAAAAGTGATGCTGGTCCTCACTGCCTCCTGGAACCCCTTCAAATGCCCCAGACAATTTGGCCCTCTCTGCTTTCCTGTGGACTCTAGCCTCAAAAGCACCGTTTTTCACTTTCGCCGCTGTTTGGAGCAAAGAAGACAAACGTCCAGCTTTTGCTGCCACAGCAAAGGTGCCAGCGGGGAAAAGTGATGCTGGTCCTCACTGCCTCCTGGAACCCCTTCAAATGCCCCAGACAATTTGGGCCTCTCTGCTTTCCTGCGGACTCTAGCCTCAAAAGCACCTTTTTTCACTTTCGGCGCTGTTTGGAGCAAAAAAGACAAACGTCCAGCTTTTGCTGCCACAGCAAAGGTGCCAGCGGGGAAAAGTGATGCTGGTCCTCACTGCCTCCTGGAACCCCTTCAAATGCCACAGACAATTTGGCACTCTCTGCTTTCCTGCGGACTCTAGCCTCAAAAGCACCTTTTTTCACTTTCGGCGCTGTTTGGAGCAAAAAAGACAAACGTCCAGCTTTTGCTGCCACAGCAAAGGTGCCAGCGGGGAAAAGTGATGCTGGTCCTCACTGCCTCCTGGAACCCCTTCAAATGCCACAGACAATTTGGCCCTCTCTGCTTTCCTGCGGACTCTAGCCTCAAAAGCACCGATTTTCACTTTCGGCGCTGTTTGGAGCAAAAAAGACAAACGTCCAGCTTTTGCTGCCACAGCAAAGTGCCAGCAGGGAAAAGTGATGCTGGTCCTCACTGCCTCCTGGAACCCCTTCAAATGCCACAGACAATTTGGCCCTCTCTGCTTTCCTGCAGACTCTAGCCTCAAAAGCACCTTTTTTCACTTTCGGCGCTGTTTGGAGCAAAAAAGACAAACGTCCAGCTTTTGCTGCCACAGCAAAGGTGCCAGCGGGGAAAAGTGATGCTGGTCCTCACTGCCTCCTGGAACCCCTTCAAATGCCCCAGACAATTTGGCCCTCTCTGCTTTCCTGCGGACTCTAGCCTCAAAAGCACCTTTTTTCACTTTCGCCGCTGTTTGGAGCAAAAAAGGCAAACGTCCAGCTTTTGCTGCCACAGCAAAGGTGCCAGCGGGGAAAAGTGATGCTGGTCCTCACTGCCTCCTGGAACCCCTTCAAATGCCCCAGACAATTTGGGCCTCTCTGCTTTCCTGCGGACTCTAGCCTCAAAAGCACCTTTTTTCACTTTCGCCGCTGTTTGGAGCAAAAAAGACAAACGTCCAGCTTTTGCTGCCACAGCAAAGGTGCCAGCGGGGAAAAGTGATGCTGGTCCTCACTGCCTCCTGGAACCCCTTCAAATGCCACAGACAATTTGGCCCTCTCTGCTTTCCTGCGGACTCTAGCCTCAAAAGCACCGATTTTCACTTTCGGCGCTGTTTGGAGCAAAAAAGACAAACGTCCAGCTTTTGCTGCCACAGCAAAGTGCCAGCGGGGAAAAGTGATGCTGGTCCTCACTGCCTCCTGGAACCCCTGCAAATGCCACAGACAATTTGGCCCTCTCTGCTTTCCTGCAGACTCTAGCCTCAAAAGCACCTTTTTTCACTTTCGGCGCTGTTTGGAGCAAAAAAGACAAACGTCCAGCTTTTGCTGCCACAGCAAAGGTGCCAGCGGGGAAAAGTGATGCTGGTCCTCACTGCCTCCTGGAACCCCTTCAAATGCCACAGACAATTTGGCCCTCTCTGCTTTCCTGCGGACTCTAGCCTCAAAAGCACCTTTTTTCACTTTCGCCGCTGTTTGGAGCAAAAAAGGCAAACGTCCAGCTTTTGCTGCCACAGCAAAGGTGCCAGCGGGGAAAAGTGATGCTGGTCCTCACTGCCTCCTGGAACCCCTTCAAATGCCCCAGACAATTTGGCCCTCTCTGCTTTCCTGTGGACTCTAGCCTCAAAAGCACCGTTTTTCACTTTCGCCGCTGTTTGGAGCAAAAAAGACAAACGTCCAGCTTTTGCTGCCACAGCAAAGGTGCCAGCGGGGAAAAGTGATGCTGGTCCTCACTGCCTCCTGGAACCTTCTCAAATGCCCCTGACAATTTGGCCCTCTCTGCTTTCCTGCGGACTCTAGCCTCAAAAGCACCTTTTTTCACTTTCGCCGCTGTTTGGAGCAAAAAAGACAAACGTCCAGCTTTTGCTGCCACAGCAAAGGTGCCAGCGGGGAAAAGTGATGCTGGTCCTCACTGCCTCCTGGAACCCCTTCAAATGCCCCAGACAATTTGGCCCTCTCTGCTTTCCTGCGGACTCTAGCCTCAAAAGCACCGTTTTTCACTTTCGGCGCTGTTTGGAGCAAAGAAGACAAACGTCCAGCTTTTGCTGCCACAGCAAAGGTGCCAGCGGGGAAAAGTGATGCTGGTCCTCACTGCCTCCTGGAACCCCTTCAAATGCCCCAGACAATTTGGCCCTCTCTGCTTTCCTGCGGACTCTAGCCTCAAAAGCACCGTTTTTTAACTTTCGGCGCTGTTTGGGGCAAAAAAGACAAACGTCCAGGTTTTGCTGCCACAGCAAAGGTGCCAGCGGGGAAAAGTGTTGCTGGTCCTCACTGCCTCCTGGAACCCCTTCAAATGCCCCAGACAATTTGGCCCTCTCTGCTTTCCTGCGGACTCTAGCCTCAAAAGCACCGATTTTCACTTTCGGCGCTGTTTGGAGCAAAAAAGACAAACGTCCAGCTTTTGCTGCCACAGCAAAGTGCCAGCAGGGAAAAGTGATGCTGGTCCTCACTGCCTCCTGGAACCCCTTCAAATGCCACAGACAATTTGGCCCTCTCTGCTTTCCTGCGGACTCTAGCCTCAAAAGCACCGATTTTCACTTTCGGCGCTGTTTGGACCAAAAAAGACAAACGTCCAGCTTTTGCTGCCACAGCAAAGTGCCAGCAGGGAAAAGTGATGCTGGTCCTCACTGCCTCCTGGAACACCTTCGAATGCCCGAGACAATTTGGCCCTCTCTGCTTTCCTGCGGACTCTAGCCTCAAAAGCACCGTTTTTTAAGTTTCGGCGCTGTTTGGGGCAAAAAATACAAACGTCCAGCTTTTGCTGCCACAGCAAAGGTGCCAGCGGGGAAAAGTGATGCTGGTCCTCACTGCCTCCTGGAACCCCTTCAAATGCTCCAGACAATTTGGCCCTCTCTGCTTTCCTGCGGACTCTAGCCTCAAAAGCACCTTTTTTCACTTTCGGCGGTGTTTGGAGCAAAAAAGACAAACGTCCAGCTTTTGCTGCCACAGCAAAGGTGCCAGCGGGGAAAAGTGATGCTGGTCCTCACTGCCTCCTGGAACCCCTTCAAATGCCACAGACAATTTGGCCCTCTCTGCTTTCCTGCGGACTCTAGCCTCAAAAGCACCTTTTTTCACTTTCGCCGCTGTTTGGAGCAAAAAAGACAAACGTCCAGCTTTTGCTGCCACAGCAAAGGTGCCAGCGGGGAAAAGTGATGCTGGTCCTCACTGCCTCCTGGAACCCCTTCAAATGCCCCAGACAATTTGGCCCTCTCTGCTTTCCTGTGGACTCTAGCCTCAAAAGCACCGTTTTTCACTTTCGCCGCTGTTTGGAGCAAAGAAGACAAACGTCCAGCTTTTGCTGCCACAGCAAAGGTGCCAGCGGGGAAAAGTGATGCTGGTCCTCACTGCCTCCTGGAACCCCTTCAAATGCCCCAGACAATTTGGGCCTCTCTGCTTTCCTGCGGACTCTAGCCTCAAAAGCACCTTTTTTCACTTTCGGCGCTGTTTGGAGCAAAAAAGACAAACGTCCAGCTTTTGCTGCCACAGCAAAGGTGCCAGCGGGGAAAAGTGATGCTGGTCCTCACTGCCTCCTGGAACCCCTTCAAATGCCACAGACAATTTGGCCCTCTCTGCTTTCCTGCGGACTCTAGCCTCAAAAGCACCTTTTTTCACTTTCGGCGCTGTTTGGAGCAAAAAAGACAAACGTCCAGCTTTTGCTGCCACAGCAAAGGTGCCAGCGGGGAAAAGTGATGCTGGTCCTCACTGCCTCCTGGAACCCCTTCAAATGCCACAGACAATTTGGCCCTCTCTGCTTTCCTGCGGACTCTAGCCTCAAAAGCACCGATTTTCACTTTCGGCGCTGTTTGGAGCAAAAAAGACAAACGTCCAGCTTTTGCTGCCACAGCAAAGTGCCAGCAGGGAAAAGTGATGCTGGTCCTCACTGCCTCCTGGAACCCCTTCAAATGCCACAGACAATTTGGCCCTCTCTGCTTTCCTGCAGACTCTAGCCTCAAAAGCACCTTTTTTCACTTTCGGCGCTGTTTGGAGCAAAAAAGACAAACGTCCAGCTTTTGCTGCCACAGCAAAGGTGCCAGCGGGGAAAAGTGATGCTGGTCCTCACTGCCTCCTGGAACCCCTTCAAATGCCCCAGACAATTTGGCCCTCTCTGCTTTCCTGCGGACTCTAGCCTCAAAAGCACCTTTTTTCACTTTCGCCGCTGTTTGGAGCAAAAAAGTCAAACGTCCAGCTTTTGCTGCCACAGCAAAGGTGCCAGCGGGGAAAAGTGATGCTGGTCCTCACTGCCTCCTGGAACCCCTTCAAATGCCCCAGACAATTTGGCCCTCTCTGCTTTCCTGTGGACTCTAGCCTCAAAAGCACCGTTTTTCACTTTCGGCGCTGTTTGGAGCAAAAAAGACAAACGTCCAGCTTTTGCTGCCACAGCAAAGGTGCCAGCGGGGAAAAGTGATGCTGGTCCTCACTGCCTCCTGGAACCCCTTCAAATGCCACAGACAATTTGGCCCTCTCTGCTTTCCTGCGGACTCTAGCCTCAAAAGCACCGATTTTCACTTTCGGCGCTGTTTGGAGCAAAAAAGACAAACGTCCAGCTTTTGCTGCCACAGCAAAGTGCCAGCAGGGAAAAGTGATGCTGGTCCTCACTGCCTCCTGGAACCCCTTCAAATGCCACAGACAATTTGGCCCTCTCTGCTTTCCTGCAGACTCTAGCCTCAAAAGCACCTTTTTTCACTTTCGGCGCTGTTTGGAGCAAAAAAGACAAACGTCCAGCTTTTGCTGCCACAGCAAAGGTGCCAGCGGGGAAAAGTGATGCTGGTCCTCACTGCCTCCTGGAACCCCTTCAAATGCCCCAGACAATTTGGCCCTCTCTGCTTTCCTGCGGACTCTAGCCTCAAAAGCACCTTTTTTCACTTTCGCCGCTGTTTGGAGCAAAAAAGGCAAACGTCCAGCTTTTGCTGCCACAGCAAAGGTGCCAGCGGGGAAAAGTGATGCTGGTCCTCACTGCCTCCTGGAACCCCTTCAAATGCCCCAGACAATTTGGCCCTCTCTGCTTTCCTGTGGACTCTAGCCTCAAAAGCACCGTTTTTCACTTTCGCCGCTGTTTGGAGCAAAAAAGACAAACGTCCAGCTTTTGCTGCCACAGCAAAGGTGCCAGCGGGGAAAAGTGATGCTGGTCCTCACTGCCTCCTGGAACCTTCTCAAATGCCCCTGACAATTTGGCCCTCTCTGCTTTCCTGCGGACTCTAGCCTCAAAAGCACCTTTTTTCACTTTCGGCGCTGTTTGGAGCAAAAAAGACAAACGTCCAGCTTTTGCTGCCACAGCAAAGGTGCCAGCGGGGAAAAGTGATGCTGGTCCTCACTGCCTCCTGGAACCCCTTCAAATGCCACAGACAATTTGGCCCTCTCTGCTTTCCTGCGGACTCTAGCCTCAAAAGCACCTTTTTTCACTTTCGGCGCTGTTTGGAGCAAAAAAGACAAACGTCCAGCTTTTGCTGCCACAGCAAAGGTGCCAGCGGGGAAAAGTGATGCTGGTCCTCACTGCCTCCTGGAACCCCTTCGAATGCCCGAGACAATTTGGCCCTCTCTGCTTTCCTGCGGACTCTAGCCTCAAAAGCACAGTTTTTCACTTTCGCCGCTGTTTGGAGCAAAAAAGACAAACGTCCAGCTTTTGCTGCCACAGCAAAGGTGCCAGCGGGGAAAAGTGATGCTGGTCCTCACTGCCTCCTGGAACCCCTTCAAATGCCCCAGACAATTTGGCCCTCTCTGCTTTCCTGCGGACTCTAGCCTCAAAAGCACCGTTTTTCACTTTCGGCGCTGTTTGGAGCAAAGAAGACAAACGTCCAGCTTTTGCTGCCACAGCAAAGGTGCCAGCGGGGAAAAGTGATGCTGGTCCTCACTGCCTCCTGGAACCCCTTCAAATGCCCCAGACAATTTGGCCCTCTCTGCTTTCCTGCGGACTCTAGCCTCAAAAGCACCGTTTTTTAACTTTCGGCGCTGTTTGGAGCAAAAAAGACAAACGTCCAGGTTTTGCTGCCACAGCAAAGGTGCCAGCGGGGAAAAGTGATGCTGGTCCTCACTGTCTCCTGGAACCCCTTCAAATGCCCCAGACAATTTGGCCCTCTCTGCTTTCCTGCGGACTCTAGCCTCAAAAGCACCGATTTTCACTTTCGGCGCTGTTTGGAGCAAAAAAGACAAACGTCCAGCTTTTGCTGCCACAGCAAAGTGCCAGCGGGGAAAAGTGATGCTGGTCTTCACTGCCTCCTGGAACCCCTTCAAATGCCCCAGACAATTTGGCCCTCTCTGCTTTCCTGCGGACTCTAGCCTCAAAAGCACCTTTTTTCACTTTCGGCGCTGTTTGGAGCAAAAAAGACAAACGTCCAGCTTTTGCTGCCACAGCAAAGGTGCCAGCGGGGAAAAGTGATGCTGGTCCTCACTGCCTCCTGGAACCCCTTCAAATTCCCCAGACAATTTGGCCCTCTCTGCTTTCCTGCGGACTCTAGCCTCAAAAGCACCGTTTTTTAACTTTCGGCGCTGTTTGGAGCAAAAATGACAAATGTCCAGGTTTTGCTGCCACAGCAAAGGTGCCAGCGGGGAAAAGTGTTGCTGCTCCTCACTGCCTCCTGGAACCCCTTCAAATGCCCCAGACAATTTGGCCCTCTCTGCTTTCCTGCGGACTCTAGCCTCAAAAGCACCTTTTTTCACTTTCGGCGCTGTTTGGAGCAAAAAAGACAAACGTCCAGCTTTTGCTGCCACAGCAAAGGTGCCAGCGGGGAAAAGTGATGCTGGTCCTCACTGCCTCCTGGAACCCCTTCAAATGCCCCAGACAATTTGGCCCTCTCTGCTTTCCTGCAGACTCTAGCCTCAAAAGCACCTTTTTTCACTTTAGGCGCTGTTTCGAGCAAAAAAGACAAACGCCCAGCTTTTGCTGCCACAGCAAAGGTGCCAGCGAGGAAAAGTAATGCTGGTCCTCACTGCCTCCTGGAACCCCTTCAAATGCCACAGACAATTTGGCCCTCTCTGCTTTCCTGCGGACTCTAGCCTCAAAAGCACCTTTTTTCACTTTCGGCGCTCTTTCGAGCAAAAAAGACAAACGTCCAGCTTTTGCTGCGACAGCAAAGGTGCCAGCGGGGAAAAGTGATGCTGGTCCTCACTGCCTCCTGGAACCCCTTCAAATGCCCCAGACAATTTGGCCCTCTCTGCTTTCCTGCGGACTCTAGCCTCAAAAGCACCGTTTTTCACTTTCAACGCTGTTTGGAGCAAAGAAGACAAACGTCCAGCTTTTGCTGCCACAATAAAGGTGCCAGCGGGGAAAAGTGATGCTGGTCCTCACTGCCTCCTGGAACCCCTTCAAATGCCCCAGACAATTTGGCCCTCTCTGCTTTCCTGTGGACTCTAGCCTCAAAAGCACCGTTTTTCACTTTCGCCGCTGTTTGGAGCAAAAAAGACAAACGTCCAGCTTTTGCTGCCACAGCAAAGGTGCCAGAGGGGAAAAGTGATGCTGGTCCTCACTGCCTCCTGGAACCTTCTCAAATGCCCCTGACAATTTGGCCCTCTCTGCTTTCCTGCGGACTCTAGCCTCAAAAGCACCGTTTTTCACTTTCGGCGCTGTTTGGAGCAAAGAAGACAAACGTCCAGCTTTTGCTGCCACAGCAAAGGTGCCAGCGGGGAAAAGTGATGCTGGTCCTCACTGCCTCCTGGAACCCCTTCAAATGCCCCAGACAATTTGGCCCTCTCTGCTTTCCTGCGGACTCTAGCCTCAAAAGCACCGATTTTCACTTTCGGCGCTGTTTGGAGCAAAAAAGACAAACGTCCAGCTTTTGCTGACACAGCAAAGTGCCAGCGGGGAAAAGTGATGCTGGTCTTCACTGCCTCCTGGAACCCCTTCAAATGCCCCAGACAATTTGGCCCTCTCTGCTTTCCTGCGGACTCTAGCCTCAAAAACACCTTTTTTCACTTTCGGCGCTGTTTGGACCAAAAAAGACAAACGTCCAGCTTTTGCTGCCACAGCAAAGGTGCCAGCGGGGAAAAGTGATGCTGGTTCTCACTGCCTCCTGGAACCTTTTCAAATGCCCCAGACAATTTGGCCCTCTCTGCTTTCCTGCGGACTCTAGCCTCAAAAGCACCGTTTTTCACTTTCGGCGCTGTTTGGACCAAAAAAGACAAACGCCCAGCTTTTGCTGCGACAGCAAAGGTGCCAGCGGGGAAAAGTGTTGCTGGTCCTCACTGCCTCCTGGAACCCCTTCAAATGCCCCAGACAATTTGGCCCTCTCTGCTTTCCTGCGGACTCTAGCCTCAAAAGCACCTTTTTTCACTTTCGGCGCTGTTTCGAGCAAAAAAGACAAACGTCCAGCTTTTGCTGCCACAGCAAAGGTGCCAGCGGGGAAAAGTGATGCTGGTCCTCACTGCCTCCTGGAACCCCTTCGAATGCCCGAGACAATTTGGCCCTCTCTGCTTTCCTGCGGACTCTAGCCTCAAAAGCACCGTTTTTTAACTTTCGGCGCTGTTTGGAGCAAAAAATACAAACGTCCAGCTTTTGCTGCGACAGCAAAGGTGCCAGCGGGGAAAAGTGTTGCTGGTCCTCACTGCCTCCTGGAACCCCTTCAAATGCCCCAGACAATTTGGCCCTCTCTGCTTTCCTGCGGACTTTAGCTTCAAAAGCACCTTCTTTCACTTTCGGCGCTGTTTGGAGCCAAAAAGACAAACGTCCAGCTTTTGCTGCCACAGCAAAGGTGCCAGCGGGGAAAAGTGATGCTGGTCCTCACTGCCTCCTGGAACCTTCTCAAATGCCCCTGACAATTTGGCCCTCTCTGCTTTCCTGCGGACTCTAGCCTCAAAAGCACCGTTTTTGACTTTCGGCGCTGTTTGGAGCAAAGAAGACAAACGTCCAGCTTTTGCTGCCACAGCAAAGGTGCCAGCGGGGAAAAGTGATGCTGGTCCTCACTGCCTCCTGGAACCCCTTCAAATGCCCCAGACAATTTGGCCCTCTCTGCTTTCCTGCGGACTCTAGCCTCAAAAGCACCGTTTTTTAACTTTCGGCGCTGTTTGGAGCAAAAAAGACAAACGTCCAGGTTTTGCTGCCACAGCAAAGATGCCAGCGGGGAAAAGTGTTGCTGGTCCTCACTGCCTCCTGGAACCCCTTCAAATGCCCCAGACAATTTGGCCCTCTCTGCTTTCCTGCGGACTCTAGCCTCAAAAGCACCGATTTTCACTTTCGGCGCTGTTTGGAGCAAAAAAGACAAACGTCCAGCTTTTGCTGCCACAGCAAAGTGCCAGCGGGGAAAAGTGATGCTGGTCCTCACTGCCTCCTGGAACCCCTTCAAATGCCCCAGACAATTTGGCCCTCTCTGCTTTCCTGCAGACTCTAGCCTCAAAAGCACCTTTTTTCACTTTCGGCGGTGTTTGGAGCAAAAAAGACAAACGTCCAGCTTTTGCTGCCACAGCAAAGGTGCCAGCGGGGAAAAGTGATGCTGGTCCTCACTGCCTCCTGGAACCCCTTCAAATGCCCCAGACAATTTGGCCCTCTCTGCTTTCCTGCGGACTCTAGCCTCAAAAGCACCTTTTTTCACTTTCGGCGCTGTTTCGAGCAAAAAAGACAAACGTCCAGCTTTTGCTGCCACAGCAAAGGTGCCAGCGGGGAAAAGTGATGCTGGTCCTCACTGCCTCCTGGAACCCCTTCAAATGCCCCAGACAATTTGGCCCTCTCTGCTTTCCTGTGGACTCTAGCCTCAAAAGCACCGTTTTTCACTTTCGCCGCTGTTTGGAGCAAAAAAGACAAACGTCCAGCTTTTGCTGCCACAGCAAAGGTGCCAGCGGGGAAAAGTGATGCTGGTCCTCACTGCCTCCTGGAACCTTCTCAAATGCCCCTGACAATTTGGCCCTCTCTGCTTTCCTGCGGACTCTAGCCTCAAAAGCACCGTTTTTCACAAAGAAGACAAACTCCAGCTTTTGCTGCCACAGCAAAGGTGCCAGCGGGGAAAAGTGATGAATGCCCCAGACAATTTGGCCCTCTCTGCTTTCCTGCGGACTCTAGCCTCAAAAGCACCGATTTTCACTTTCGGCGCTGTTTGGAGCAAAAAAGACAAACGTCCAGCTTTTGCTGACACAGCAAAGTGCCAGCGGGGAAAAGTGATGCTGGTCTTCACTGCCTCCTGGAACCCCTTCAAATGCCCCAGACAATTTGGCCCTCTCTGCTTTCCTGCGGACTCTAGCCTCAAAAACACCTTTTTTCACTTTCGGCGCTGTTTGGACCAAAAAAGACAAACGTCCAGCTTTTGCTGCCACAGCAAAGGTGCCAGCGGGGAAAAGTGATGCTGGTCCTCACTGCCTCCTGGAACCTTTTCAAATGCCCCAGACAATTTGGCCCTCTCTGCTTTCCTGCGGACTCTAGCCTCAAAAGCACCGTTTTTCACTTTCGGCGCTGTTTGGAGCAAAAAAGACAAACGTCCAGCTTTTGCTGCCACAGCAAAGGTGCCAGCGGGGAAAAGTGATGCTGGTCCTCACTGCCTCCTGGAACCCCTTCAAATGCCCCAGACAATTTGGCCCTCTCTGCTTTCCTGCGGACTCTAGCCTCAAAAGCACCTTTTTTCACTTTCGGCGCTGTTTCGAGCAAAAAAGACAAACGTCCAGCTTTTGCTGCCACAGCAAAGGTGCCAGCGGGGAAAAGTGATGCTGGTCCTCACTGCCTCCTGGAACCCCTTCGAATGCCCGAGACAATTTGGCCCTCTCTGCTTTCCTGCGGACTCTAGCCTCAAAAGCACCGTTTTTTAACTTTCGGCGCTGTTTGGAGCAAAAAATACAAACGTCCAGCTTTTGCTGCGACAGCAAAGGTGCCAGCGGGGAAAAGTGTTGCTGGTCCTCACTGCCTCCTGGAACCCCTTCAAATGCCCCAGACAATTTGGCCCTCTCTGCTTTCCTGCGGACTTTAGCTTCAAAAGCACCTTTTTTCACTTTCGGCGCTGTTTGGAGCCAAAAAGACAAACGTCCAGCTTTTGCTGCCACAGCAAAGGTGCCAGCGGGGAAAAGTGATGCTGGTCCTCACTGCCTCCTGGAAGCAAAGGTGCCAGCGGGGAAAAGTGATGCTGGTCCTCACTGCCTCCTGGAACCCCTTCAAATGCCCCAGACAATTTGGCCCTCTCTGCTTTCCTGCGGACTCTAGCCTCAAAAGCACCGTTTTTCACTTTCGGCGCTGTTTGGAGCAAAGAAGACAAACGTCCAGGTTTTGCTGCCACAGCAAAGGTGCCAGCGGGGAAAAGTGATGCTGGTCCTCACTGCCTCCTGGAACCTTCTCAAATGCCCCTGACAATTTGGCCCTCTCTGCTTTCCTGCGGACTCTAGCCTCAAAAGCACCGTTTTTGACTTTCGGCGCTGTTTGGAGCAAAGAAGACAAACGTCCAGCTTTTGCTGCCACAGCAAAGGTGCCAGCGGGGAAAAGTGATGCTGGTCCTCACTGCCTCCTGGAACCCCTTCAAATGCCCCAGACAATTTGGGCCTCTCTGCTTTCCTGCGGACTCTAGCCACAAAAGCACCGTTTTTTAACTTTCGGCGCTGTTTGGAGCAAAAAAGACAAACGTCCAGGTTTTGCTGCCACAGCAAAGATGCCAGCGGGGAAAAGTGTTGCTGGTCCTCACTGCCTCCTGGAACCCCTTCAAATGCCCCAGACAATTTGGCCCTCTCTGCTTTCCTGCGGACTCTAGCCTCAAAAGCACCGATTTTCACTTTCGGCGCTGTTTGGAGCAAAAAAGACAAACGTCCAGCTTTTGCTGCCACAGCAAAGTGCCAGCGGGGAAAAGTGATGCTGGTCCTCACTGCCTCCTGGAACCCCTTCAAATGCCCCAGACAATTTGGCCCTCTCTGCTTTCCTGCAGACTCTAGCCTCAAAAGCACCTTTTTTCACTTTCGGCGGTGTTTGGAGCAAAAAAGACAAACGTCCAGCTTTTGCTGCCACAGCAAAGGTGCCAGCGGGGAAAAGTGATGCTGGTCCTCACTGCCTCCTGGAACCCCTTCAAATGCCCCAGACAATTTGGCCCTCTCTGCTTTCCTGCGGACTCTAGCCTCAAAAGCACCTTTTTTCACTTTCGGCGCTGTTTGGACCAAAAAAGACAAACGTCCAGCTTTTGCTGCCACAGCAAAGGTGCCAGCGGGGAAAAGTGATGCTGGTCCTCACTGCCTCCTGGAACCCCTTCAAATGCCCCAGACAATTTGGCCCTCTCTGCTTTCCTGTGGACTCTAGCCTCAAAAGCACCGTTTTTCACTTTCGCCGCTGTTTGGAGCAAAAAAGACAAACGTCCAGCTTTTGCTGCCACAGCAAAGGTGCCAGCGGGGAAAAGTGATGCTGGTCCTCACTGCCTCCTGGAACCTTCTCAAATGCCCCTGACAATTTGGCCCTCTCTGCTTTCCTGCGGACTCTAGCCTCAAAAGCACCGTTTTTCACTTTCGGCGCTGTTTGGAGCAAAGAAGACAAACGTCCAGCTTTTGCTGCCACAGCAAAGGTGCCAGCGGGGAAAAGTGATGCTGGTCCTCACTGCCTCCTGGAACCCCTTCAAATGCCCCAGACAATTTGGCCCTCTCTGCTTTCCTGCGGACTCTAGCCTCAAAAGCACCGTTTTTTAACTTTCGGCGCTGTTTGGAGCAAAAAAGACAAACGTCCAGGTTTTGCTGCCACAGCAAAGGTGCCAGCGGGGAAAAGTGATGCTGGTCCTCACTGCCTCCTGGAACCCCTTCAAATGCCCCAGACAATTTGGCCCTCTCTGCTTTCCTGCGGACTCTAGCCTCAAAAGCACCGATTTTCACTTTCGGCGCTGTTTGGAGCAAAAAAGACAAACGTCCAGCTTTTGCTGCCACAGCAAAGTGCCAGCGGGGAAAAGTGATGCTGGTCTTCACTGCCTCCTGGAACCCCTTTAAATGCCCCAGACAATTTGGCCCTCTCTGCTTTCCTGCAGACTCTAGCCTCAAAAGCACCTTTTTTCACTTTCGGCGCTGTCTGGAGCAAAAAAGACAAACGTCCAGCTTTTGCTGCCACAGCAAAGGTGCCAGCGGGGAAAAGTAATGCTGGTCCTCACTGCCTCCTGGAACCCCTTCAAATGCCACAGACAATTTGGCCCTCTCTGTTTTCCTGCGGACTCTAGCCTCAAAAGCACCTTTTTTCACTTTCGGCGGTGTTTGGAGCAAAAAAGACAAACGTCCAGCTTTTGCTGCCACAGCAAAGGTGCCAGCGGGGAAAAGTGATGCTGGTCCTCACTGCCTCCTGGAACCCCTTCAAATGCCCCTGACAATTTGGCCCTCTCTGCTTTCCTGCGGACTCTAGCCTCAAAAGCACCTTTTTTCACTTTCGGCGCTGTTTGGAGCAAAAAAGACAAACGTCCAGCTTTTGCTGCCACAGCAAAGGTGCCAGCGGGGAAAAGTGATGCTGGTCCTCACTGCCTCCTGGAACCCCTTCAAATGCCCCAGACAATTTGGCCCTCTCTGCTTTCCTGCGGACTCTAGCCTCAAAAGCACCGTTTTTTAACTTTCGGCGCTGTTTGGAGCAAAAAAGACAAACGTCCAGCTTTTGCTGCCACAGCAAAGGTGCCAGCGGGGAAAAGTGATGCTGGTCCTCACTGCCTCCTGGAACCCCTTCAAATATCCCAGACAATTTGGCCCTCTCTGCTTTCCTGTGGACTCTAGCCTCAAAAGCACCTTTTTTCACTTTCGGCGCTGTTTGGACCAAAAAAGACAAACGTCCAGCTTTTGCTGCCACAGCAAAGGTGCCAGCGGGGAAAAGTGATGCTGGTCCTCACTGCCTCCTGGAACCCCTTCAAATGCCCCAGACAATTTGGCCCTCTCTGCTTTCCTGCGCACTTTAGCTTCAAAAGCACCTTTTTTCACTTTCGGCGCTGTTTGGAGCCAAAAAGACAAACGTCCAGCTTTTGCTGCCACAGCAAAGGTGCCAGCGGGGAAAAGTGATGCTGGTCCTCACTGCCTCCTGGAACCCCTTCAAATGCCCCAGACAATTTGGCCCTCTCTGCTTTCCTGCGGACTCTAGCCTCAAAAGCACCGTTTTTCACTTTCGGCGCTGTTTGGAGCAAAGAAGACAAACGTCCAGGTTTTGCTGCCACAGCAAAGGTGCCAGCGGGGAAAAGTGATGCTGGTCCTCACTGCCTCCTGGAACCTTCTCAAATGCCCCTGACAATTTGGCCCTCTCTGCTTTCCTGCGGACTCTAGCCTCAAAAGCACCGTTTTTGACTTTCGGCGCTGTTTGGAGCAAAGAAGACAAACGTCCAGCTTTTGCTGCCACAGCAAAGGTGCCAGCGGGGAAAAGTGATGCTGGTCCTCACTGCCTCCTGGAACCCCTTCAAATGCCCCAGACAATTTGGCCCTCTCTGCTTTCCTGCGGACTCTAGCCTCAAAAGCACCGTTTTTTAACTTTCGGCGCTGTTTGGAGCAAAAAAGACAAACGTCCAGGTTTTGCTGCCACAGCAAAGATGCCAGCGGGGAAAAGTGTTGCTGGTCCTCACTGCCTCCTGGAACCCCTTCAAATGCCCCAGACAATTTGGCCCTCTCTGCTTTCCTGCGGACTCTAGCCTCAAAAGCACCGATTTTCACTTTCGGCGCTGTTTGGACCAAAAAAGACAAACGTCCAGCTTTTGCTGCCACAGCAAAGTGCCAGCGGGGAAAAGTGATGCTGGTCCTCACTGCCTCCTGGAACCCCTTCAAATGCCCCAGACAATTTGGCCCTCTCTGCTTTCCTGCAGACTCTAGCCTCAAAAGCACCTTTTTTCACTTTCGGCGCTGTTTGGAGCAAAAAAGACAAACGTCCAGCTTTTGCTGCCACAGCAAAGGTGCCAGCGGGGAAAAGTGATGCTGGTCCTCACTGCCTCCTGGAACCCCTTCAAATGCCCCAGACAATTTGGCCCTCTCTGCTTTCCTGCGGACTCTAGCCTCAAAAGCACCTTTTTTCACTTTCGGCGGTGTTTGGAGCAAAAAAGACAAACGTCCAGCTTTTGCTGCCACAGCAAAGGTGCCAGCGGGGAAAAGTGATGCTGGTCCTCACTGCCTCCTGGAACCCCTTCAAATGCCCCAGACAATTTGGCCCTCTCTGCTTTCCTGTGGACTCTAGCCTCAAAAGCACCGTTTTTCACTTTCGCCGCTGTTTGGAGCAAAAAAGACAAACGTCCAGCTTTTGCTGCCACAGCAAAGGTGCCAGCGGGGAAAAGTGATGCTGGTCCTCACTGCCTCCTGGAACCTTCTCAAATGCCCCTGACAATTTGGCCCTCTCTGCTTTCCTGCGGACTCTAGCCTCAAAAGCACCGTTTTTCACTTTCGGCGCTGTTTGGAGCAAAGAAGACAAACGTCCAGCTTTTGCTGCCACAGCAAAGGTGCCAGCGGGGAAAAGTGATGCTGGTCCTCACTGCCTCCTGGAACCCCTTCAAATGCCCCAGACAATTTGGCCCTCTCTGCTTTCCTGCGGACTCTAGCCTCAAAAGCACCGATTTTCACTTTCGGCGCTGTTTGGAGCAAAAAAGACAAACGTCCAGCTTTTGCTGCCACAGCAAAGTGCCAGCGGGGAAAAGTGATGCTGGTCTTCACTGCCTCCTGGAACCCCTTTAAATGCCCCAGACAATTTGGACCTCTCTGCTTTCCTGCAGACTCTAGCCTCAAAAGCACCGTTTTTCACTTTCGGCGCTGTTTTGGAGCAAAAAAGACAAACGTCCAGCTTTTGCTGCCACAGCAAAGGTGCCAGCGGGGAAAAGTAATGCTGGTCCTCACTGCCTCCTGGAACCCCTTCAAATGCCACAGACAATTTGGCCCTCTCTGTTTTCCTGCGGCTCTAGCCTCAAAGCACCTTTTTTCACTTTCGGCGTGTTTGGACCAAAAAAGACAAACGTCCAGCTTTTGCTGCCACAGCAAAGGTGCCAGCGGGGAAAAGTGATGCTGGTCCTCACTGCCTCCTGGAACCCCTTCAAATGCCCCAGACAATTTGGCCCTCTCTGCTTTCCTGCGGACTCTAGCCTCAAAAGCACCTTTTTTCACTTTCGGCGCTGTTTCGAGCAAAAAAGACAAACGTCCAGCTTTTGCTGCCACAGCAAAGGTGCCAGCGGGGAAAAGTGATGCTGGTCCTCACTGCCTCCTGGAACCCCTTCAAATGCCCCAGACAATTTGGCCCTCTCTGCTTTCCTGCGGACTCTAGCCTCAAAAGCACCTTTTTTCACTTTCGGCGGTGTTTGGAGCAAAAAAGACAAACGTCCAGCTTTTGCTGCCACAGCAAGGTGCCAGCGGGAAAGTGATGCTGGTCCTCACTGCCTCCTGGAACCCCCTTCAAATGCCCCAGACAATTTGGCCCTCTCTGCTTTCCTGTGGACCTAGCCTCAAAAGCACCGTTTTTCACTTTCGCCGCTGTTTGGAGCAAAAAAGACAAACGTCCAGCTTTTGCTGCCACAGCAAAGGTGCCAGCGGGGAAAAGTGATGCTGGTCCTCACTGCCTCCTGGAACCTTCTCAACTGCCCCTGACAATTTGGCCCTCTCTGCTTTCCTGCGGACTCTAGCCTCAAAAGCACCGTTTTTCACTTTCGGCGCTGTTTGGAGCAAAGAAGACAAACGTCCAGCTTTTGCTGCCCAGCAAGGTGCCAGCGGGGAAAAGTGATGCTGGTCCTCACTGCCTCCTGGAACCCCTTCAAATGCCCCAGACAATTTGGCCCCTCTCTGCTTTCCTGCGGACTCTAGCCTCAAAAGCACCGTTTTTTAACTTTCGGCGGCTGTTTGGAGCAAAAAAGACAAACGTCCAGGTTTTGCTGCCACAGCAAAGGTGCCAGCGGGGAAAAGTGATGCTGGTCCTCACTGCCTCCTGGAACCCCTTCAAATGCCCCAGACAATTTGGCCTCTCTGCTTTCCTGCGGACTCTAGCTCAAAAGCACCGATTTCACTTTCGGCGCTGTTTGGAGCAAAGAAAGACAAACGTCCAGCTTTGCTGCCACAGCAAAGTGCCAGCGGGAAAAGTGATGCTGGGTCTTCACTGCCTCCTGGAACCCTTTAAATGCCCCAGACAATTTGGGCCCTCTCTGCTTTCCTGCAGACTCTAGCCTCAAAAGCACCTTTTTTCACTTTCGGCGCTGTTTGGAGCAAAAAAGACAAACGTCCAGCTTTTGCTGCCACAGCAAAGGTGCCAGCGGGGAAAAGTAATGCTGGTCCTCACTGCCTCCTGGAACCCCTTCAAATGCCACAGACAATTTGGCCCTCTCTGTTTTCCTGCGGACTCTAGCCTCAAAGCACCTTTTTTCACTTTCCGGCGCTGTTTGGAGCAAAAAGACAAAACGTCCAGCTTTTTGCATGGCCCACCAGCAAAGGTGCCAGCGCGGGGAAAAGTGTGCTGTGTCCTCACTGCCTCCTGAACCCATGCCCCAGACAATTTGGCCCTCTCTGCTTTCCTGCGGACTCTAGCCTCAAAAGCACCTTTTTTCACTTTCGGCGCTGTTTGGAGCAAAAAGACAAACGTCCAGCTTTTGCTGCCACAGCAAAGGTGCCAGCGGGGAAAAGTGATGCTGGTCCTCACTGCCTCCTGGAACCCCTTCAAATGCCCCAGACAATTTGGCCCTCTCTGCTTTCCTGCGGACTCTAGCCTCAAAAGCACCTTTTTTCACTTTCGGCGGTGTTTGGAGCAAAAAAGACAAACGTCCAGCTTTTGCTGCCACAGCAAAGGTGCCAGCGGGAAAAGTGATGCTGGTCCTCACTGCCTCCTGGAACCCCTTCAAATGCCCCAGACAATTTGGCCCTCTCTGCTTTCCTGTGGACTCTAGCCTCAAAAGCACCGTTTTTCACTTTCGCCGCTGTTTGGAGCAAAAAAGACAAACGTCCAGCTTTTGCTGCCACAGCAAAGGTGCCAGCGGGGAAAAGTGATGCTGGTCCTCACTGCCTCCTGGAACCTTCTCAAATGCCCCTGACAATTTGGCCCTCTCTGCTTTCCTGCGGACTCTAGCCTCAAAAGCACCGTTTTTCACTTTCGGCGCTGTTTGGAGCAAAGAAGACAAACGTCCAGCTTTTGCTGACACAGCAAAGGTGCCAGCGGGGAAAAGTGATGCTGGTCCTCACTGCCTCCTGGAACCCCTTCAAATGCCCCAGACAATTTGGCCCTCTCTGCTTTCCTGCGGACTCTAGCCTCAAAAGCACCGTTTTTTAACTTTCGGCGCTGTTTGGAGCAAAAAAGACAAACGTCCAGGTTTTGCTGCCACAGCAAAGGTGCCAGCGGGGAAAAGTGATGCTGGTCCTCACTGCCTCCTGGAACCCCTTCAAATGCCCCAGACAATTTGGCCCTCTCTGCTTTCCTGCGGACTCTAGCCTCAAAAGCACCGTTTTTTAACTTTCGGCGCTGTTTGGAGCAAAAAAGACAAACGTCCAGCTTTTGCTGCCACAGCAAAGGTGCCAGCGGGGAAAAGTGATGCTGGTCCTCACTGCCTCCTGGAACCCCTTCAAATATCCCAGACAATTTGGCCCTCTCTGCTTTCCTGTGGACTCTAGCCTCAAAAGCACCTTTTTTCACTTTCGGCGCTGTTTGGACCAAAAAAGACAAACGTCCAGCTTTTGCTGCCACAGCAAAGGTGCCAGCGGGGAAAAAGTGATGCTGGTCCTCACTGCCTCCTGGAACCCTTC
This sequence comes from Vanellus vanellus, assembly GCF_965231255.1. NCBI lineage: Eukaryota > Metazoa > Chordata > Aves > Charadriiformes > Charadriidae > Vanellus > Vanellus vanellus. Next base: position 187,486 of record NW_028127255.1, on the reverse strand, counting down.
AAATGCCCCAGACAATTTGGCCCTCTCTGCTTTCCTGCGGACTCTAGCCTCAAAAGCACCTTTTTTCACTTTCGGCGCTGTTTCGAGCAAAAAAGACAAACGTCCAGCTTTTGCTGCCACAGCAAAGGTGCCAGCGGGGAAAAGTGTTGCTGGTCCTCACTGCCTCCTGGAACCCCTTCAAATGCCCCAGACAATTTGGCCCTCTCTGCTTTCCTGCGGACTTTAGCTTCAAAAGCACCTTTTTTCACTTTCGGCGCTGTTTGGAGCCAAAAAGACAAACGTCCAGCTTTTGCTGCCACAGCAAAGGTGCCAGCGGGGAAAAGTGATGCTGGTCCTCACTGCCTCCTGGAACCCCTTCAAATGCCCCAGACAATTTGGCCCTCTCTGCTTTCCTGCGGACTCTAGCCTCAAAAGCACCGTTTTTCACTTTCGGCGCTGTTTGGAGCAAAGAAGACAAACGTCCAGGTTTTGCTGCCACAGCAAAGGTGCCAGCGGGGAAAAGTGATGCTGGTCCTCACTGCCTCCTGGAACCTTCTCAAATGCCCCTGACAATTTGGCCCTCTCTGCTTTCCTGCGGACTCTAGCCTCAAAAGCACCGTTTTTGACTTTCGGCGCTGTTTGGAGCAAAGAAGACAAACGTCCAGCTTTTGCTGCCACAGCAAAGGTGCCAGCGGGGAAAAGTGATGCTGGTCCTCACTGCCTCCTGGAACCCCTTCAAATGCCCCAGACAATTTGGCCCTCTCTGCTTTCCTGCGGACTCTAGCCTCAAAAGCACCGATTTTCACTTTCGGCGCTGTTTGGAGCAAAAAAGACAAACGTCCAGCTTTTGCTGCCACAGCAAAGTGCCAGCGGGGAAAAGTGATGCTGGTCCTCACTGCCTCCTGGAACCCCTTCAAATGCCCCAGACAATTTGGCCCTCTCTGCTTTCCTGCAGACTCTAGCCTCAAAAGCACCTTTTTTCACTTTCGGCGGTGTTTGGAGCAAAAAAGACAAACGTCCAGCTTTTGCTGCCACAGCAAAGGTGCCAGCGGGGAAAAGTGATGCTGGTCCTCACTGCCTCCTGGAACCCCTTCAAATGCCCCAGACAATTTGGCCCTCTCTGCTTTCCTGCGGACTCTAGCCTCAAAAGCACCTTTTTCACTTTCGGCGCTGTTTGGAGCAAAAAAGACAAACGTCCAGCTTTTGCTGCCACAGCAAAGGTGCCAGCGGGGAAAAGTGATGCTGGTCCTCACTGCCTCCTGGAACCCCTTCAAATGCCCCAGACAATTTGGCCCTCTCTGCTTTCCTGTGGACTCTAGCCTCAAAAGCACCGTTTTTCACTTTCGCCGCTGTTTGGAGCAAAAAAGACAAACGTCCAGCTTTTGCTGCCACAGCAAAGGTGCCAGCGGGGAAAAGTGATGCTGGTCCTCACTGCCTCCTGGAACCTTCTCAAATGCCCCTGACAATTTGGCCCTCTCTGCTTTCCTGCGGACTCTAGCCTCAAAAGCACCGTTTTTCACTTTCGGCGCTGTTTGGAGCAAAGAAGACAAACGTCCAGCTTTTGCTGCCACAGCAAAGGTGCCAGCGGGGAAAAGTGATGCTGGTCCTCACTGCCTCCTGGAACCCCTTCAAATGCCCCAGACAATTTGGCCCTCTCTGCTTTCCTGCGGACTCTAGCCTCAAAAGCACCGTTTTTTAACTTTCGGCGCTGTTTGGAGCAAAAAAGACAAACGTCCAGCTTTTGCTGCCACAGCAAAGGTGCCAGCGGGGAAAAGTGATGCTGGTCCTCACTGCCTCCTGGAACCCCTTCAAATGCCCCAGACAATTTGGCCCTCTCTGCTTTGATGCGGACTCTAGCCTCAAAAGCACCGATTTTCACTTTCGGCGCTGTTTGGAGCAAAAAAGACAAACGTCCAGCTTTTGCTGCCACAGCAAAGGTGCCAGCGGGGAAAAGTGATGCTGGTCTTCACTGCCTCCTGGAACCCCTTTAAATGCCCCAGACAATTTGGCCCTCTCTGCTTTCCTGCAGACTCTAGCCTCAAAAGCACCTTTTTTCACTTTCGGCGCTGTTTGGAGCAAAAAAGACAAACGTCCAGGTTTTGCTGCCACAGCAAAGGTGCCAGCGGGGAAAAGTAATGCTGGTCCTCACTGCCTCCTGGAACCCCTTCAAATGCCACAGACAATTTGGCCCTCTCTGTTTTCCTGCGGACTCTAGCCTCAAAAGCACCTTTTTTCACTTTCGGCGCTGTTTGGAGCAAAAAAGACAAACGTCCAGCTTTTGCTGCCACAGCAAAGGTGCCAGCGGGGAAAAGTGATGCTGGTCCTCACTGCCTCCTGGAACCCCTTCAAATGCCCCAGACAATTTGGCCCTCTCTGCTTTCCTGCGGACTCTAGCCTCAAAAGCACCGTTTTTTAACTTTCGGCGCTGTTTGGAGCAAAAAAGACAAACGTCCAGCTTTTGCTGCCACAGCAAAGGTGCCAGCGGGGAAAAGTGATGCTGGTCCTCACTGCCTCCTGGAACCCCTTCAAATGCCCCAGACAATTTGGCCCTCTCTGCTTTCCTGCGGACTCTAGCCTCAAAAGCACCGTTTTTTAACTTTCGGCGCTGTTTGGAGCAAAAAAGACAAACGTCCAGCTTTTGCTGCCACAGCAAAGGTGCCAGCGGGGAAAAGTGATGCTGGTCCTCACTGCCTCCTGGAACCCCTTCAAATATCCCAGACAATTTGGCCCTCTCTGCTTTCCTGTGGACTCTAGCCTCAAAAGCACCTTTTTTCACTTTCGGCGCTGTTTGGACCAAAAAAGACAAACGTCCAGCTTTTGCTGCCACAGCAAAGGTGCCAGCGGGGAAAAGTGATGCTGGTCCTCACTGCCTCCTGGAACCCCTTCAAATGCCCCAGACAATTTGGCCCTCTCTGCTTTCCTGCGGACTCTAGCCTCAAAAGCACCTTTTTTCACTTTCGGCGCTGTTTCGAGCAAAAAAGACAAACGTCCAGCTTTTGCTGCCACAGCAAAGGTGCCAGCGGGGAAAAGTGATGCTGGTCCTCACTGCCTCCTGGAACCCCTTCAAATGCCCCAGACAATTTGGCCCTCTCTGCTTTCCTGCGGACTCTAGCCTCAAAAGCACCTTTTTTCACTTTCGGCGCTGTTTCGAGCAAAAAAGACAAACGTCCAGCTTTTGCTGCCACAGCAAAGGTGCCAGCGGGGAAAAGTGATGCTGGTCCTCACTGCCTCCTGGAACCCCTTCGAATGCCCGAGACAATTTGGCCCTCTCTGCTTTCCTGCGGACTCTAGCCTCAAAAGCACCGTTTTTTAACTTTCGGCGCTGTTTGGAGCAAAAAATACAAACGTCCAGCTTTTGCTGCGACAGCAAAGGTGCCAGCGGGGAAAAGTGTTGCTGGTCCTCACTGCCTCCTGGAACCCCTTCAAATGCCCCAGACAATTTGGCCCTCTCTGCTTTCCTGCGGACTTTAGCTTCAAAAGCACCTTTTTTCACTTTCGGCGCTGTTTGGAGCCAAAAAGACAAACGTCCAGCTTTTGCTGCCACAGCAAAGGTGCCAGCGGGGAAAAGTGATGCTGGTCCTCACTGCCTCCTGGAACCTTCTCAAATGCCCCTGACAATTTGGCCCTCTCTGCTTTCCTGCGGACTCTAGCCTCAAAAGCACCGTTTTTGACTTTCGGCGGTGTTTGGAGCAAAGAAGACAAACGTCCAGCTTTTGCTGCCACAGCAAAGGTGCCAGCGGGGAAAAGTGATGCTGGTCCTCACTGCCTCCTGGAACCCCTTCAAATGCCCCAGACAATTTGGCCCTCTCTGCTTTCCTGCGGACTCTAGCCTCAAAAGCACCGTTTTTTAACTTTCGGCGCTGTTTGGAGCAAAAAAGACAAACGTCCAGGTTTTGCTGCCACAGCAAAGATGCCAGCGGGGAAAAGTGTTGCTGGTCCTCACTGCCTCCTGGAACCCCTTCAAATGCCCCAGACAATTTGGCCCTCTCTGCTTTCCTGCGGACTCTAGCCTCAAAAGCACCGATTTTCACTTTCGGCGCTGTTTGGAGCAAAAAAGACAAACGTCCAGCTTTTGCTGCCACAGCAAAGTGCCAGCGGGGAAAAGTGATGCTGGTCCTCACTGCCTCCTGGAACCCCTTCAAATGCCACAGACAATTTGGCCCTCTCTGCTTTCCTGCAGACTCTAGCCTCAAAAGCACCTTTTTTCACTTTCGGCGGTGTTTGGAGCAAAAAAGACAAACGTCCAGCTTTTGCTGCCACAGCAAAGGTGCCAGCGGGGAAAAGTGATGCTGGTCCTCACTGCCTCCTGGAACCCCTTCAAATGCCCCAGACAATTTGGCCCTCTCTGCTTTCCTGCGGACTCTAGCCTCAAAAGCACCTTTTTTCACTTTCGGCGGTGTTTGGAGCAAAAAAGACAAACGTCCAGCTTTTGCTGCCACAGCAAAGGTGCCAGCGGGGAAAAGTGATGCTGGTCCTCACTGCCTCCTGGAACCCCTTCAAATGCCCCAGACAATTTGGCCCTCTCTGCTTTCCTGTGGACTCTAGCCTCAAAAGCACCGTTTTTCACTTTCGCCGCTGTTTGGAGCAAAAAAGACAAACGTCCAGCTTTTGCTGCCACAGCAAAGGTGCCAGCGGGGAAAAGTGATGCTGGTCCTCACTGCCTCCTGGAACCTTCTCAAATGCCCCTGACAATTTGGCCCTCTCTGCTTTCCTGCGGACTCTAGCCTCAAAAGCACCGTTTTTCACTTTCGGCGCTGTTTGGAGCAAAGAAGACAAACGTCCAGCTTTTGCTGACACAGCAAAGGTGCCAGCGGGGAAAAGTGATGCTGGTCCTCACTGCCTCCTGGAACCCCTTCAAATGCCCCAGACAATTTGGCCCTCTCTGCTTTCCTGCGGACTCTAGCCTCAAAAGCACCGTTTTTTAACTTTCGGCGCTGTTTGGAGCAAAAAAGACAAACGTCCAGCTTTTGCTGCCACAGCAAAGGTGCCAGCGGGGAAAAGTGATGCTGGTCCTCACTGCCTCCTGGAACCCCTTCAAATGCCCCAGACAATTTGGCCCTCTCTGCTTTGATGCGGACTCTAGCCTCAAAAGCACCGATTTTCACTTTCGGCGCTGTTTGGAGCAAAAAAGACAAACGTCCAGCTTTTGCTGCCACAGCAAAGGTGCCAGCGGGGAAAAGTGATGCTGGTCCTCACTGCCTCCTGGAACCCCTTCAAATGCCACAGACAATTTGGCCCTCTCTGTTTTCCTGCGGACTCTAGCCTCAAAAGCACCTTTTTTCACTTTCGGCGCTGTTTGGACCAAAAAAGACAAACGTCCAGCTTTTGCTGCCACAGCAAAGGTGCCAGCGGGGAAAAGTGATGCTGGTCCTCACTGCCTCCTGGAACCCCTTCAAATGCCCCAGACAATTTGGCCCTCTCTGCTTTCCTGCGGACTCTAGCCTCAAAAGCACCTTTTTTCACTTTCGGCGCTGTTTGGAGCAAAAAAGACAAACGTCCAGCTTTTGCTGCCACAGCAAAGGTGCCAGCGGGGAAAAGTGATGCTGGTCCTCACTGCCTCCTGGAACCCCTTCAAATGCCCCAGACAATTTGGCCCTCTCTGCTTTCCTGCGGACTCTAGCCTCAAAAGCACCGTTTTTTAACTTTCGGCGCTGTTTGGAGCAAAAAAGACAAACGTCCAGCTTTTGCTGCCACAGCAAAGGTGCCAGCGGGGAAAAGTGATGCTGGTCCTCACTGCCTCCTGGAACCCCTTCAAATATCCCAGACAATTTGGCCCTCTCTGCTTTCCTGTGGACTCTAGCCTCAAAAGCACCTTTTTTCACTTTCGGCGCTGTTTGGACCAAAAAAGACAAACGTCCAGCTTTTGCTGCCACAGCAAAGGTGCCAGCGGGGAAAAGTGATGCTGGTCCTCACTGCCTCCTGGAACCCCTTCAAATGCCCCAGACAATTTGGCCCTCTCTGCTTTCCTGCGGACTCTAGCCTCAAAAGCACCGTTTTTCACTTTCGGCGCTGTTTGGACCAAAAAAGACAAACGTCCAGCTTTTGCTGCCACAGCAAAGGTGCCAGCGGGGAAAAGTGATGCTGGTCCTCACTGCCTCCTGGAACCCCTTCAAATGCCCCAGACAATTTGGCCCTCTCTGCTTTCCTGCGGACTCTATCCTCAAAAGCACCTTTTTTCACTTTCGGCGCTGTTTGGACCAAAAAAGACAAACGTCCAGCTTTTGCTGCCACAGCAAAGGTGCCAGTGGGGAAAAGTGATGCTGGTCCTCACTGCCTCCTGGAACCCCTTCAAATGCCCCAGACAATTTGGCCCTCTCTGCTTTCCTGCGGACTCTAGCCTCAAAAGCACCTTTTTTCACTTTCGGCGCTGTTTGGAGCAAAAAAGACAAACGCACAGCTTTTGCTGCCACAGCAAAGGTGCCAGCGGGGAAAAGTAATGCTGGTCCTCACTGCCTCCTGGAACCCCTTCAAATGCCCCAGACAATTTGGCCCTCTCTGCTTTCCTGCGGACTCTAGCCTCAAAAGCACCTTTTTTCACTTTCGGCGCTGTTTGGAGCCAAAAAGACAAACGTCCAGGTTTTGCTGCCACAGCAAAGGTGCCAGCGGGGAAAAGTGATGCTGGTCCTCACTGCCTCCTGGAACCCCTTCGAATGCCCGAGACAATTTGGCCCTCTCTGCTTTCCTGCGGACTCTAGCCTCAAAAGCACCGTTTTTTAACTTTCGGCGCTGTTTGGAGCAAAAAATACAAACGTCCAGCTTTTGCTGCCACAGCAAAGGTGCCAGCGGGGAAAAGTGATGCTGGTCCTCACTGCCTCCTGGAACCCCTTCAAATGCCCCAGACAATTTGGCCCTCTCTGCTTTCCTGCGGACTCTAGCCTCAAAAGCACCTTTTTTCACTTTCGCCGCTGTTTGGAGCAAAAAGACAAACGTCCAGCTTTTGCTGCCACAGCAAAGGTGCCAGCGGGGAAAAGTGATGCTGGTCCTCACTGCCTCCTGGAACCCCTTCAAATGCCCCAGACAATTTGGCCCTCTCTGCTTTCCTGCGGACTTTAGCTTCAAAAGCACCTTTTTTCACTTTCGGCGCTGTTTGGAGCCAAAAAGACAAACGTCCAGGTTTTGCTGCCACAGCAAAGGTGCCAGCGGGGAAAAGTGATGCTGGTCCTCACTGCCTCCTGGAACCCCTTCGAATGCCCCAGACAATTTGGCCCTCTTTGCTTTTCTGTGACTCTATCCTCAAAAGAACCTTTTTTCACTTTTGACGGTGTTTGGAGCAAAAAAGACAAACGTCCAGCTTTTGCTGCCACAGCAAAGGTGACAGCGGGGAAAAGTGATGCTGGTCCTCACTGCCTCCTGGAACCCCTTCAAATGCCCCAGACAATTTGGCCCTCTCTGCTTTCCTGCGGACTCTAGCCTCAAAAGCACCTTTTTTCACTTTCGGCGGTGTTTGGAGCAAAAAAGACAAACGTCCAGCTTTTGCTGCCACAGCAAAGGTGCCAGCGGGGAAAAGTGATGCTGGTCCTCACTGCCTCCTGGAACCCCTTCAAATGCCACAGACAATTTGGCCCTCTCTGTTTTCCTGCGGACTCTAGCCTCAAAAGCACCTTTTTTCACTTTCGGCGCTGTTTGGACCAAAAAAGACAAACGTCCAGCTTTTGCTGCCACAGCAAAGGTGCCAGCGGGGAAAAGTGATGCTGGTCCTCACTGCCTCCTGGAACCCCTTCAAATGCCCCAGACAATTTGGCCCTCTCTGCTTTCCTGCGGACTCTAGCCTCAAAAGCACCTTTTTTCACTTTCGGCGCTGTTTGGAGCAAAAAAGACAAACGTCCAGCTTTTGCTGCCACAGCAAAGGTGCCAGCGGGGAAAAGTGATGCTGGTCCTCACTGCCTCCTGGAACCCCTTCAAATGCCACAGACAATTTGGCCCTCTCTGCTTTCCTGCGGACTCTAGCCTCAAAAGCACCGTTTTTTCACTTTCGGCGCTGTTTGGAGCAAAAAAGACAAACGTCCAGCTTTTGCTGCCACAGCAAAGGTGCCAGCGGGGAAAAGTGATGCTGGTCCTCACTGCCTCCTGGAACCCCTTCAAATATCCCAGACAATTTGGCCCTCTCTGCTTTCCTGTGGACTCTAGCCTCAAAAGCACCTTTTTTCACTTTCGGCGCTGTTTGGACCAAAAAAGACAAACGTCCAGCTTTTGCTGCCACAGCAAAGGTGCCAGCGGGGAAAAGTGATGCTGGTCCTCACTGCCTCCTGGAACCCCTTCAAATGCCCCAGACAATTTGGCCCTCTCTGCTTTCCTGCGGACTCTAGCCTCAAAAGCACCTTTTTTCACTTTCGCCGTTGTTTGGACCAAAAAAGACAAACGTCCAGCTTTTGCTGCCACAGCAAAGGTGCCAGCGGGGAAAAGTGATGCTGGTCCTCACTGCCTCCTGGAACCTTTTCAAATGCCCCAGACAATTTGGCCCTCTCTGCTTTCCTGCGGACTCTAGCCTCAAAAGCACCGTTTTTCACTTTCGGCGCTGTTTGGACCAAAAAAGACAAACGTCCAGCTTTTGCTGCCACAGCAAAGGTGCCAGCGGGGAAAAGTGATGCTGGTCCTCACTGCCTCCTGGAACCCCTTCAAATGCCCCAGACAATTTGGCCCTCTCTGCTTTCCTGCGGACTCTATCCTCAAAAGCACCTTTTTTCACTTTCGGCGCTGTTTGGACCAAAAAAGACAAACGTCCAGCTTTTGCTGCCACAGCAAAGGTGCCAGTGGGGAAAAGTGATGCTGGTCCTCACTGCCTCCTGGAACCCCTTCAAATGCCCCAGACAATTTGGCCCTCTCTGCTTTCCTGCGGACTCTAGCCTCAAAAGCACCTTTTTTCACTTTCGGCGCTGTTTGGAGCAAAAAAGACAAACGCACAGCTTTTGCTGCCACAGCAAAGGTGCCAGCGGGGAAAAGTAATGCTGGTCCTCACTGCCTCCTGGAACCCCTTCAAATGCCCCAGACAATTTGGCCCTCTCTGCTTTCCTGCGGACTCTAGCCTCAAAAGCACCTTTTTTCACTTTCGGCGCTGTTTGGAGCAAAAAAGACAAACGTCCAGCTTTTGCTGCCACAGCAAAGGTGCCAGCGGGGAAAAGTGATGCTGGTCCTCACTGCCTCCTGGAACCCCTTCGAATGCCCGAGACAATTTGGCCCTCTCTGCTTTCCTGCGGACTCTAGCCTCAAAAGCACCGTTTTTTAACTTTCGGCGCTGTTTGGAGCAAAAAATACAAACGTCCAGCTTTTGCTGCCACAGCAAAGGTGCCAGCGGGGAAAAGTGATGCTGGTCCTCACTGCCTCCTGGAACCCCTTCAAATGCCCCAGACAATTTGGCCCTCTCTGCTTTCCTGCGGACTCTAGCCTCAAAAGCACCTTTTTTCACTTTCGGCGGTGTTTGGAGCAAAAAAGACAAACGTCCAGCTTTTGCTGCCACAGCAAAGGTGCCAGCGGGGAAAAGTGATGCTGGTCCTCACTGCCTCCTGGAACCCCTTCAAATGCCCCAGACAATTTGGCCCTCTCTGCTTTCCTGCGGACTTTAGCTTCAAAAGCACCTTTTTTCACTTTCGGCGCTGTTTGGAGCCAAAAAGACAAACGTCCAGGTTTTGCTGCCACAGCAAAGGTGCCAGCGGGGAAAAGTGATGCTGGTCCTCACTGCCTCCTGGAACCCCTTCAAATGCCCCAGACAATTTGGCCCTCTCTGCTTTTCTGTGACTCTATCCTCAAAAGAACCTTTTTTGACTTTCGACGGTGTTTGGAGCAAAAAAGACAAACGTCCAGCTTTTGCTGCCACAGCAAAGGTGACAGCGGGGAAAAGTGATGCTGGTCCTCACTGCCTCCTGGAACCCCTTCAAATGCCCCAGACAATTTGGCCCTCTCTGCTTTCCTGCGGACTCTAGCCTCAAAAGCACCTTTTTTCACTTTCGGCGCTGTTTGGAGCAAAAAAGACAAACGTCCAGCTTTTGCTGCCACAGCAAAGGTGCCAGCGGGGAAAAGTGATGCTGGTCCTCACTGCCTCCTGGAACCCCTTCAAATGCCACAGACAATTTGGCCCTCTCTGCTTTCCTGCGGACTCTAGCCTCAAAAGCACCTTTTTTCACTTTCGGCGCTGTTTGGACCAAAAAAGACAAACGTCCAGGTTTTGCTGCCACAGCAAAGGTGCCAGCGGGGAAAAGTGATGCTGGTCCTCACTGCCTCCTGGAACCTTCTCAAATGCCCCTGACAATTTGGCCCTCTCTGCTTTCCTGCGGACTCTAGCCTCAAAAGCACCGTTTTTCACTTTCGGCGCTGTTTGGAGCAAAGAAGACAAACGTCCAGCTTTTGCTGCCACAGCAAAGGTGCCAGCGGGGAAAAGCGGTGGTGGTCCTCACTGCCTCCTGGAACCCCTTCAAATGCCCCAGACAATTTGGCCCTCTCTGCTTTCCTGCGGACTCTAGCCTCAAAAGCACCGTTTTTTAACTTTCGGCGCTGTTTGGAGCAAAAAAGACAAACGTCCAGGTTTTGCTGCCACAGCAAAGGTGCCAGCGGGGAAAAGTGTTGCTGGTCCTCACTGCCTCCTGGAACCCCTTCAAATGCCCCAGACAATTTGGCCCTCTCTGCTTTCCTGCGGACTCTAGCCTCAAAAGCACCGATTTTCACTTTCGGCGGTGTTTGGAGCAAAAAAGACAAACGTCCAGCTTTTGCTGCCACAGCAAAGTGCCAGCGGGGAAAAGTGATGCTGGTCCTCACTGCCTCCTGGAACCCCTTCAAATGCCCCAGACAATTTGGCCCTCTCTGCTTTCCTGCAGACTCTAGCCTCAAAAGCACCTTTTTTCACTTTCGGCGGTGTTTGGAGCAAAAAAGACAAACGTCCAGCTTTTGCTGCCACAGCAAAGGTGCCAGCGGGGAAAAGTGATGCTGGTCCTCACTGCCTCCTGGAACCCCTTCAAATGCCCCAGACAATTTGGCCCTCTCTGCTTTTTTGCGGACTCTAGCCTCAAAAGCACCTTTTTTCACTTTCGCCGCTGTTTGGAGCAAAAAAGACAAACGTCCAGCTTTTGCTGCCACAGCAAAGGTGCCAGCGGGGAAAAGTGATGCTGGTCCTCACTGCCTCCTGGAACCCCTTCAAATGCCACAGACAATTTGGCCCTCTCTGCTTTTCTGTGGACTCTAGCCTCAAAAGCACCGTTTTTCACTTTCGCCGCTGTTTGGAGCAAAAAAGACAAACGTCCAGCTTTTGCTGCCACAGCAAAGGTGCCAGCGGGGAAAAGTAATGCTGGTCCTCACTGCCTCCTGGAACCCCTTCAAATGCCCCAGACAATTTGGCCCTCTCTGCTTTCCTGCGGACTTTACCTTCAAAAGCACCTTTTTTCACTTTCGGCGCTGTTTGGACCAAAAAAGACAAACGTCCAGCTTTTGCTGCCACAGCAAAGGTGCCAGCGGGGAAAAGTGATGCTGGTCCTCACTGCCTCCTGGAACCCCTTCAAATGCCCCAGACAATTTGGCCCTCTCTGCTTTCCTGCAGACTCTAGCCTCAAAAGCACCTTTTTTCACTTTCGGCGGTGTTTGGAGCAAAAAAGACAAACGTCCAGCTTTTGCTGCCACAGCAAAGGTGCCAGCGGGGAAAAGTGTTGCTGGTCCTCACTGCCTCCTGGAACCCCTTCAAATGCCCCAGACAATTTGGCCCTCTCTGCTTTCCTGCGGACTTTAGCTTCAAAAGCACCTTTTTTCACTTTCGGCGCTGTTTGGAGCCAAAAAGACAAACGTCCAGCTTTTGCTGCCACAGCAAAGGTGCCAGCGGGGAAAAGTGATGCTGGTCCTCACTGCCTCCTGGAACCTTCTCAAATGCCCCTGACAATTTGGCCCTCTCTGCTTTCCTGCGGACTCTAGCCTCAAAAGCACCGTTTTTGACTTTCGGCGGTGTTTGGAGCAAAGAAGACAAACGTCCAGCTTTTGCTGCCACAGCAAAGGTGCCAGCGGGGAAAAGTGATGCTGGTCCTCACTGCCTCCTGGAACCCCTTCAAATGCCCCAGACAATTTGGCCCTCTCTGCTTTCCTGCGGACTCTAGCCTCAAAAGCACCGTTTTTTAACTTTCGGCGCTGTTTGGAGCAAAAAAGACAAACGTCCAGGTTTTGCTGCCACAGCAAAGATGCCAGCGGGGAAAAGTGTTGCTGGTCCTCACTGCCTCCTGGAACCCCTTCAAATGCCCCAGACAATTTGGCCCTCTCTGCTTTCCTGCGGACTCTAGCCTCAAAAGCACCGATTTTCACTTTCGGCGCTGTTTGGAGCAAAAAAGACAAACGTCCAGCTTTTGCTGCCACAGCAAAGTGCCAGCGGGGAAAAGTGATGCTGGTCCTCACTGCCTCCTGGAACCCCTTCAAATGCCCCAGACAATTTGGCCCTCTCTGCTTTCCTGCAGACTCTAGCCTCAAAAGCACCTTTTTTCACTTTCGGCGGTGTTTGGAGCAAAAAAGACAAACGTCCAGCTTTTGCTGCCACAGCAAAGGTGCCAGCGGGGAAAAGTGATGCTGGTCCTCACTGCCTCCTGGAACCCCTTCAAATGCCCCAGACAATTTGGCCCTCTCTGCTTTCCTGCGGACTCTAGCCTCAAAAGCACCTTTTTTCACTTTCGGCGGTGTTTGGAGCAAAAAAGACAAACGTCCAGCTTTTGCTGCCACAGCAAAGGTGCCAGCGGGGAAAAGTGATGCTGGTCCTCACTGCCTCCTGGAACCCCTTCAAATGCCCCAGACAATTTGGCCCTCTCTGCTTTCCTGTGGACTCTAGCCTCAAAAGCACCGTTTTTCACTTTCGCCGCTGTTTGGAGCAAAAAAGACAAACGTCCAGCTTTTGCTGCCACAGCAAAGGTGCCAGCGGGGAAAAGTGATGCTGGTCCTCACTGCCTCCTGGAACCTTCTCAAATGCCCCTGACAATTTGGCCCTCTCTGCTTTCCTGCGGACTCTAGCCTCAAAAGCACCGTTTTTCACTTTCGGCGCTGTTTGGAGCAAAGAAGACAAACGTCCAGCTTTTGCTGACACAGCAAAGGTGCCAGCGGGGAAAAGTGATGCTGGTCCTCACTGCCTCCTGGAACCCCTTCAAATGCCCCAGACAATTTGGCCCTCTCTGCTTTCCTGCGGACTCTAGCCTCAAAAGCACCGTTTTTTAACTTTCGGCGCTGTTTGGAGCAAAAAAGACAAACGTCCAGCTTTTGCTGCCACAGCAAAGGTGCCAGCGGGGAAAAGTGATGCTGGTCCTCACTGCCTCCTGGAACCCCTTCAAATGCCCCAGACAATTTGGCCCTCTCTGCTTTGATGCGGACTCTAGCCTCAAAAGCACCGATTTTCACTTTCGGCGCTGTTTGGAGCAAAAAAGACAAACGTCCAGCTTTTGCTGCCACAGCAAAGGTGCCAGCGGGGAAAAGTGATGCTGGTCCTCACTGCCTCCTGGAACCCCTTCAAATGCCACAGACAATTTGGCCCTCTCTGTTTTCCTGCGGACTCTAGCCTCAAAAGCACCTTTTTTCACTTTCGGCGCTGTTTGGACCAAAAAAGACAAACGTCCAGCTTTTGCTGCCACAGCAAAGGTGCCAGCGGGGAAAAGTGATGCTGGTCCTCACTGCCTCCTGGAACCCCTTCAAATGCCCCAGACAATTTGGCCCTCTCTGCTTTCCTGCGGACTCTAGCCTCAAAAGCACCTTTTTTCACTTTCGGCGCTGTTTGGAGCAAAAAAGACAAACGTCCAGCTTTTGCTGCCACAGCAAAGGTGCCAGCGGGGAAAAGTGATGCTGGTCCTCACTGCCTCCTGGAACCCCTTCAAATGCCCCAGACAATTTGGCCCTCTCTGCTTTCCTGCGGACTCTAGCCTCAAAAGCACCGTTTTTTAACTTTCGGCGCTGTTTGGAGCAAAAAAGACAAACGTCCAGCTTTTGCTGCCACAGCAAAGGTGCCAGCGGGGAAAAGTGATGCTGGTCCTCACTGCCTCCTGGAACCCCTTCAAATATCCCAGACAATTTGGCCCTCTCTGCTTTCCTGTGGACTCTAGCCTCAAAAGCACCTTTTTTCACTTTCGGCGCTGTTTGGACCAAAAAAGACAAACGTCCAGCTTTTGCTGCCACAGCAAAGGTGCCAGCGGGGAAAAGTGATGCTGGTCCTCACTGCCTCCTGGAACCCCTTCAAATGCCCCAGACAATTTGGCCCTCTCTGCTTTCCTGCGGACTCTAGCCTCAAAAGCACCGTTTTTCACTTTCGGCGCTGTTTGGACCAAAAAAGACAAACGTCCAGCTTTTGCTGCCACAGCAAAGGTGCCAGCGAGGAAAAGTGATGCTGGTCCTCACTGCCTCCTGGAACCCCTTCAAATGCCCCAGACAATTTGGCCCTCTCTGCTTTCCTGCGGACTCTATCCTCAAAAGCACCTTTTTTCACTTTCGGCGCTGTTTGGACCAAAAAAGACAAACGTCCAGCTTTTGCTGCCACAGCAAAGGTGCCAGTGGGGAAAAGTGATGCTGGTCCTCACTGCCTCCTGGAACCCCTTCAAATGCCCCAGACAATTTGGCCCTCTCTGCTTTCCTGCGGACTCTAGCCTCAAAAGCACCTTTTTTCACTTTCGGCGCTGTTTGGAGCAAAAAAGACAAACGCACAGCTTTTGCTGCCACAGCAAAGGTGCCAGCGGGGAAAAGTAATGCTGGTCCTCACTGCCTCCTGGAACCCCTTCAAATGCCCCAGACAATTTGGCCCTCTCTGCTTTCCTGCGGACTCTAGCCTCAAAAGCACCTTTTTTCACTTTCGGCGCTGTTTGGAGCAAAAAAGACAAACGTCCAGCTTTTGCTGCCACAGCAAAGGTGCCAGCGGGGAAAAGTGATGCTGGTCCTCACTGCCTCCTGGAACCCCTTCGAATGCCCGAGACAATTTGGCCCTCTCTGCTTTCCTGCGGACTCTAGCCTCAAAAGCACCGTTTTTTAACTTTCGGCGCTGTTTGGAGCAAAAAATACAAACGTCCAGCTTTTGCTGCCACAGCAAAGGTGCCAGCGGGGAAAAGTGATGCTGGTCCTCACTGCCTCCTGGAACCCCTTCAAATGCCCCAGACAATTTGGCCCTCTCTGCTTTCCTGCGGACTCTAGCCTCAAAAGCACCTTTTTTCACTTTCGCCGCTGTTTGGAGCAAAAAAGACAAACGTCCAGCTTTTGCTGCCACAGCAAAGGTGCCAGCGGGGAAAAGTGATGCTGGTCCTCACTGCCTCCTGGAACCCCTTCAAATGCCCCAGACAATTTGGCCCTCTCTGCTTTCCTGCGGACTTTAGCTTCAAAAGCACCTTTTTTCACTTTCGGCGCTGTTTGGAGCCAAAAAGACAAACGTCCAGGTTTTGCTGCCACAGCAAAGGTGCCAGCGGGGAAAAGTGATGCTGGTCCTCACTGCCTCCTGGAACCCCTTCGAATGCCCCAGACAATTTGGCCCTCTTTGCTTTTCTGTGACTCTATCCTCAAAAGAACCTTTTTTCACTTTTGACGGTGTTTGGAGCAAAAAAGACAAACGTCCAGCTTTTGCTGCCACAGCAAAGGTGACAGCGGGGAAAAGTGATGCTGGTCCTCACTGCCTCCTGGAACCCCTTCAAATGCCCCAGACAATTTGGCCCTCTCTGCTTTCCTGCGGACTCTAGCCTCAAAAGCACCTTTTTTCACTTTCGGCGGTGTTTGGAGCAAAAAAGACAAACGTCCAGCTTTTGCTGCCACAGCAAAGGTGCCAGCGGGGAAAAGTGATGCTGGTCCTCACTGCCTCCTGGAACCCCTTCAAATGCCACAGACAATTTGGCCCTCTCTGTTTTCCTGCGGACTCTAGCCTCAAAAGCACCTTTTTTCACTTTCGGCGCTGTTTGGACCAAAAAAGACAAACGTCCAGCTTTTGCTGCCACAGCAAAGGTGCCAGCGGGGAAAAGTGATGCTGGTCCTCACTGCCTCCTGGAACCCCTTCAAATGCCCGAGACAATTTGGCCCTCTCTGCTTTCCTGCGGACTCTAGCCTCAAAAGCACCTTTTTTCACTTTCGGCGCTGTTTGGAGCAAAAAAGACAAACGTCCAGCTTTTGCTGCCACAGCAAAGGTGCCAGCGGGGAAAAGTGATGCTGGTCCTCACTGCCTCCTGGAACCCCTTCAAATGCCCCAGACAATTTGGCCCTCTCTGCTTTCCTGCGGACTCTAGCCTCAAAAGCACCGTTTTTTAACTTTCGGCGCTGTTTGGAGCAAAAAAGACAAACGTCCAGCTTTTGCTGCCACAGCAAAGGTGCCAGCGGGGAAAAGTGATGCTGGTCCTCACTGCCTCCTGGAACCCCTTCAAATATCCCAGACAATTTGGCCCTCTCTGCTTTCCTGTGGACTCTAGCCTCAAAAGCACCTTTTTTCACTTTCGGCGCTGTTTGGACCAAAAAAGACAAACGTCCAGCTTTTGCTGCCACAGCAAAGGTGCCAGCGGGGAAAAGTGATGCTGGTCCTCACTGCCTCCTGGAACCCCTTCAAATGCCCCAGACAATTTGGCCCTCTCTGCTTTCCTGCGGACTCTAGCCTCAAAAGCACCTTTTTTCACTTTCGCCGCTGTTTGGACCAAAAAAGACAAACGTCCAGCTTTTGCTGCCACAGCAAAGGTGCCAGCGGGGAAAAGTGATGCTGGTCCTCACTGCCTCCTGGAACCCCTTCAAATATCCCAGACAATTTGGCCCTCTCTGCTTTCCTGTGGACTCTAGCCTCAAAAGCACCTTTTTTCACTTTCGGCGCTGTTTGGACCAAAAAAGACAAACGTCCAGCTTTTGCTGCCACAGCAAAGGTGCCAGCGGGGAAAAGTGATGCTGGTCCTCACTGCCTCCTGGAACCCCTTCAAATGCCCCAGACAATTTGGCCCTCTCTGCTTTCCTGCGGACTCTAGCCTCAAAAGCACCTTTTTTCACTTTCGGCGGTGTTTGGACCAAAAAAGACAAACGTCCAGCTTTTGCTGCCACAGCAAAGGTGCCAGCGGGGAAAAGTGATGCTGGTCCTCACTGCCTCCTGGAACCTTTTCAAATGCCCCAGACAATTTGGCCCTCTCTGCTTTCCTGCGGACTCTAGCCTCAAAAGCACCGTTTTTCACTTTCGGCGCTGTTTGGACCAAAAAAGACAAACGTCCAGCTTTTGCTGCCACAGCAAAGGTGCCAGCGGGGAAAAGTGATGCTGGTCCTCACTGCCTCCTGGAACCCCTTCAAATGCCCCAGACAATTTGGCCCTCTCTGCTTTCCTGCGGACTCTATCCTCAAAAGCACCTTTTTTCACTTTCGGCGCTGTTTGGACCAAAAAAGACAAACGTCCAGCTTTTGCTGCCACAGCAAAGGTGCCAGTGGGGAAAAGTGATGCTGGTCCTCACTGCCTCCTGGAACCCCTTCAAATGCCCCAGACAATTTGGCCCTCTCTGCTTTCCTGCGGACTCTAGCCTCAAAAGCACCTTTTTTCACTTTCGGCGCTGTTTGGAGCAAAAAAGACAAACGTCCAGCTTTTGCTGCCACAGCAAAGGTGCCAGCGGGGAAAAGTGATGCTGGTCCTCACTGCCTCCTGGAACCCCTTCGAATGCCCGAGACAATTTGGCCCTCTCTGCTTTCCTGCGGACTCTAGCCTCAAAAGCACCGTTTTTTAACTTTCGGCGCTGTTTGGAGCAAAAAATACAAACGTCCAGCTTTTGCTGCCACAGCAAAGGTGCCAGCGGGGAAAAGTGATGCTGGTCCTCACTGCCTCCTGGAACCCCTTCAAATGCCCCAGACAATTTGGCCCTCTCTGCTTTCCTGCGGACTCTAGCCTCAAAAGCACCTTTTTTCACTTTCGGCGGTGTTTGGAGCAAAAAAGACAAACGTCCAGGTTTTGCTGCCACAGCAAAGGTGCCAGCGGGGAAAAGTAATGCTGGTTCTCACTGCCTCCTGGAACCCTTTCAAATGCCCCAGACAATTTGGCCCTCTCTGCTTTCCTGCGGACTCCATCCTCAAAAGCACCTGTTTTCGCTTTCGGCAGCCTCCGGAGCAAAAAAGACAAACGTCCAGCTTTTGCTGCCACAGCAAAGGTGCCAGCGGGGAAAAGTGATGCTGGTCCTCACTGCCTCCTGGAACCCCTTCAAATGCCCCAGACAATTTGGCCCTCTCTGCTTTCCTGCGGACTTTAGCTTCAAAAGCACCTTTTTTCACTTTCGGCGCTGTTTGGAGCCAAAAAGACAAACGTCCAGGTTTTGCTGCCACAGCAAAGGTGCCAGCGGGGAAAAGTGATGCTGGTCCTCACTGCCTCCTGGAACCCCTTCAAATGCCCCAGACAATTTGGCCCTCTCTGCTTTTCTGTGACTCTATCCTCAAAAGAACCTTTTTTGACTTTCGACGGTGTTTGGAGCAAAAAAGACAAACGTCCAGCTTTTGCTGCCACAGCAAAGGTGACAGCGGGGAAAAGTGATGCTGGTCCTCACTGCCTCCTGGAACCCCTTCAAATGCCCCAGACAATTTGGCCCTCTCTGCTTTCCTGCGGACTCTAGCCTCAAAAGCACCTTTTTTCACTTTCGGCGCTGTTTGGAGCAAAAAAGACAAACGTCCAGCTTTTGCTGCCACAGCAAAGGTGCCAGCGGGGAAAAGTGATGCTGGTCCTCACTGCCTCCTGGAACCCCTTCAAATGCCACAGACAATTTTGGCCCTCTCTGCTTTCCTGCGGACTCTAGCCTCAAAAGCACCTTTTTTCACTTTCGGCGCTGTTTGGACCAAAAAAGACAAACGTCCAGGTTTTGCTGCCACAGCAAAGGTGCCAGCGGGGAAAAGTGATGCTGGTCCTCACTGCCTCCTGGAACCTTCTCAAATGCCCCCTGACAATTTGGCCCTCTCTGCTTTCCTGCGGACTCTAGCCTCAAAAGCACCGTTTTTCACTTTCGGCGCTGTTTGGAGCAAAGAAGACAAACGTCCAGCTTTTGCTGCCACAGCAAAGGTGCCAGCGGGGAAAAGCGGTGGTGGTCCTCACTGCCTCCTGGAACCCCTTCAAATGCCCCAGACAATTTGGCCCTCTCTGCTTTCCTGCGGACTCTAGCCTCAAAAGCACCGTTTTTTAACTTTCGGCCGCTGTTTGGAGCAAAAAAGACAAACGTCCAGGTTTGCTGCCACAGCAAAGGTGCCAGCGGGGGAAAAGTGTTGCTGGTCCTCACTGCCTCCTGGAACCCCTTCAAATGCCCCAGACAATTTGGCCTCTCTGCTTTCCTGCGGACTCTAGCCTCAAAGCACCGATTTTCACTTCGGCGCTGTTTGGAGCAAAAAAGACAAACGTCCAGCTTTTGCTGCCACAGCAAAGTGCCAGCGGGAAAAGTGATGCTGGTCCTCACTGCCTCCTGGAACCCCTTCAAATGCCCCAGACAATTTGGCCCTCTCTGCTTTCCTGCAGACTCTAGCCTCAAAAGCACCTTTTTCACTTTCGGCGGTGTTTGGAGCAAAAAAGACAAACGTCCAGCTTTTGCTGCCACAGCAAAGGTGCCAGCGGGGAAAAGTGATGCTGGTCCTCACTGCCTCCTGGAACCCCTTCAAATGCCCCAGACAATTTGGCCCTCTCTGCTTTTTTGCGGACTCTAGCCTCAAAAGCACCTTTTTTCACTTTCGCCGCTGTTTGGAGCAAAAAAGACAAACGTCCAGCTTTTGCTGCCACAGCAAAGGTGCCAGCGGGGAAAAGTGATGCTGGTCCTCACTGCCTCCTGGAACCCCTTCAAATGCCACAGACAATTTGGCCCTCTCTGCTTTTCTGTGGACTCTAGCCTCAAAAGCACCGTTTTTCACTTTCGCCGCTGTTTGGAGCAAAAAAGACAAACGTCCAGCTTTTGCTGCCACAGCAAAGGTGCCAGCGGGGAAAAGTAATGCTGGTCCTCACTGCCTCCTGGAACCCCTTCAAATGCCCCAGACAATTTGGCCCTCTCTGCTTTCCTGCGGACTTTACCTTCAAAAGCACCTTTTTTCACTTTCGGCGCTGTTTGGACCAAAAAAGATAAACGTCCAGCTTTTGCTGCCACAGCAAAGGTGCCAGCGGGGAAAAGTGATGCAGGTCCTCACTGCCTCCTGGAACCCCTTCAAATGCCCCAGACAATTTGGCCCTCTCTGCTTTCCTGCAGACTCTAGCCTCAAAAGCACCTTTTTTCACTTTCGGCGGTGTTTGGAGCAAAAAAGACAAACGTCCAGCTTTTGCTGCCACAGCAAAGGTGCCAGCGGGGAAAAGTGATGCTGGTCCTCACTGCCTCCTGGAACCCCTTCAAATGCCCCAGACAATTTGGCCCTCTCTGCTTTTTTGCGGACTCTAGCCTCAAAAGCACCTTTTTTCACTTTCGCCGCTGTTTGGAGCAAAAAAGACAAACGTCCAGGTTTTGCTGCCACAGCAAAGGTGCCAGCGGGGAAAAGTGATGCTGGTCCTCACTGCCTCCTGGAACCCCTTCAAATGCCCCTGACAATTTGGCCCTCTCTGCTTTCCTGCGGACTCTAGCCTCAAAAGCACCGTTTTTCACTTGAGCCGCTGTTTGGGGCAAAAAAGACAAACGTCCAGCTTTTGCTGCCACAGCAAAGGTGCCAGCGGGGAAAAGTAATGCTGGTCCTCACTGCCTCCTGGAACCCCTTCAAATGCCCCACACAATTTGGCCCTCTCTGCTTTCCTGCGGACTTTAGCTTCAAAAGCACCTTTTTTCACTTTCGGCGCTGTTTGGAGCAAAAAAGACAAACGTCCAGCTTTTGCTGCCACAGCAAAGGTGCCAGCGGGGAAAAGTGATGCTGGTCCTCACTGCCTCCTGGAACCCCTTCAAATGCCCCAGACAATTTGGCCCTCTCTGCTTTCCTGCGGACTCTAGCCTCAAAAGCACCTTTTTTAACTTTCGGCGCTGTTTGGAGCAAAAAAGACAAACGTCCAGATTTTGCTGCCACAGCAAAGGTGCCAGCGGGGAAAAGCGGTGGTGGTCCTCACTGCCTCCTGGAACCCCTTCAAATGCCACAGACAATTTGGCCCTCTCTGCTTTCCTGCGGACTCTAGCCTCAAAAGCACCGTTTTTTAACTTTCGGCGCTGTTTGGAGCAAAAAAGGGAAACGTCCAGCTTTTGCTGCCACAGCAAAGGTGCCAGCGGGGAAAAGTGTTGCTGGTCCTCACTGCCTCCTGGAACCCCTTCCAATGCCCCAGACAATTTGGCCCTCTCTGCTTTCCTGCGGACTCTAGCCTCAAAAGCACCTTTTTTCACTTTCGGCGCTGTTTGGAGCCAAAAAGACAAACGTCCAGCTTTTGCTGCCACAGCAAAGGTGCCAGCAGGGAAAAGTGATGCTGGTCCTCACTGCCTCCTGGAACCCCTTCAAATGCCCCAGACAATTTGGCCCTCTCTGCTTTCCTGCGGACTCTAGCCTCAAAAGCACCTTTTTTCACTTTCGCCGCTGTTTGGAGCAAAAAGGACAAACGTCCAGCTTTTGCTGCCACAGCAAAGGTGCCAGCGGGGAAAAGTGATGCTGGTCCTCACTGCCTCCTGGAACCCCTTCAAATGCCCCAGACAATTTGGCCCTCTCTGCTTTCCTGCGGACTCTAGCCTCAAAAGCACCTTTTTTCACTTTCGCCGCTGTTTGGAGCCAAAGAGACAAACGTCCAGCTTTTGCTGCCACAGCAAAGGTGCCAGCGGGGAAAAGTGTTGCTGGTCCTCACTGCCTCCTGGAACCCCTTCAAATGCCCCAGACAATTTGGCCCTCTCTGCTTTCCTGCGGACTCTAGCCTCAAAAGCACCGTTTTTTAACTTTTGGCGCTGTTTGGAGCAAAAATGACAAACGTCCAGGTTTTGCTGCCACAGCAAAGGTGCCAGCGGGGAAAAGTGTTGCTGGTCCTCACTGCCTCCTGGAACCCGTTCAAATGCCCCAGACAATTTGGCCCTCTCTGCTTTCCTGCGGACTCTAGCCTCAAAAGCACCTTTTTTCACTTTCGGCGGTGTTTGGAGCAAAAAAGAAAAACGTCCAGCTTTTGCTGCCACAGCAAAGGTGCCAGCGGGGAAAAGTGATGCTGGTCCTCACTGCCTCCTGGAACCCCTTCAAATGCCCCAGACAATTTGGCCCTCTCTGCTTTCCTGCGGACTCTAGCCTCAAAAGCACCGTTTTTTAACTTTCAGCGCTGTTTGGAGCAAAAAATACAAACGTCCAGCTTTTGCTGCCACAGCAAAGGTGCCAGCGGGGAAAAGTGATGCTGGTCCTCACTGCCTCCTGGAACCCCTTCAAATGCCCCAGACAATTTGCCCCTCTCTGCTTTCCTGCGGACTCTATCCTCAAAAGCACCTTTTTTCACTTTCGGCGGTGTTTGGAGCAAAAAAGACAAACGTCCAGCTTTTGCTGCCACAGCAAAGGTGCCAGCGGGGAAAAGTGTTGCTGGTCCTCACTGCCTCCTGGAACCCCTTCAAATGCCCCAGACAATTTGGCCCTCTCTGCTTTCCTGTGGACTCTAGCCTCAAAAGCACCGTTTTTCACTTTCGCCGCTGTTTGGAGCAAAAAAGACAAACGTCCAGCTTTTGCTGCCACAGCAAAGGTGCCAGCGGGGAAAAGTGATGCTGGTCCTCACTGCCTCCTGGAACCTTCTCAAATGCCCCTGACAATTTGGCCCTCTCTGCTTTCCTGCGGACTCTAGCCTCAAAAGCACCGTTTTTCACTTTCGGCGCTGTTTGGAGCAAAGAAGACAAACGTCCAGCTTTTGCTGCCACAGCAAAGGTGCCAGCGGGGAAAAGTGATGCTGGTCCTCACTGCCTCCTGGAACCCCTTCAAATGCCCCAGACAATTTGGCCCTCTGCTTTCCTGCGGACTCTATCCTCAAAAGCACCGATTTTCACTTTCGGCGCTGTTTGGAGCAAAAAAGACAAACGTCCAGCTTTTGCTGCCACAGCAAAGGTGCCAGCGGGGAAAAGTGATGCTGGTCCTCACTGCCTCCTGGAACCCCTTCAAATGCCCCAGACAATTTGGCCCTCTCTGCTTTCCTGCGGACTCTAGCCTCAAAAGCACCTTTTTTCACTTTCGGCGCTGTTTGGAGCAAAAAAGACAAACGTCCAGCTTTTGCTGCCACAGCAAAGGTGCCAGCGGGGAAAAGTGATGCTGGTCCTCACTGCCTCCTGGAACCTTTTCAAATGCCCCAGACAATTTGGCCCTCTCTGCTTTCCTGCGGACTCTAGCCTCAAAAGCACCGTTTTTCACTTTCGGCGCTGTTTGGAGCAAAAAAGACAAACATCCAGCTTTTGCTGCCACAGCAAAGGTGCCAGCGGGGAAAAGTGATGCTGGTCCTCACTGCCTCCTGGAACCTTTTCAAATGCCCCAGACAATTTGGCCCTCTCTGCTTTCCTGCGGACTCTAGCCTCAAAAGCACCGTTTTTCACTTTCGGCGCTGTTTGGAGCAAAAAAGACAAACATCCAGCTTTTGCTGCCACAGCAAAGGTGCCAGCGGGGAAAAGTGATGCTGGTCCTCACTGCCTCCTGGAACCCCTTCAAATGCCCCAGACAATTTGGCCCTCTCTGCTTTCCTGTGGACTCTATCCTCAAAAGCACATTTTTTCACTTTCGGCGCTGTTTGGACCAAAAAAGACAAACGTCCAGCTTTTGCTGCCACAGCAAAGGTGCCAGCGGGGAAAAGTGATGCTGGTCCTCACTGCCTCCTGGAACCCCTTCAAATGCCCCAGACAATTTGGCCCTCTCTGCTTTCCTGCGGACTCTAGCCTCAAAAGCACCTTTTTTCACTTTCGGCGCTGTTTGGAGCAAAAAAGACAAACGTCCAGCTTTTGCTGCCACAGCAAAGTGCCAGCGGGGAAAAGTGATGCCGGTCCTCACTGCCTCCTGGAACCCCTTCAAATGCCCCAGACAATTTGGCCCTCTCTGCTTTCCTGCGGACTCTAGCCTCAAAAGCACCTTTTTTCACTTTCGGCGG
Organism: Vanellus vanellus; assembly: GCF_965231255.1. Classification (NCBI taxonomy): domain Eukaryota; kingdom Metazoa; phylum Chordata; class Aves; order Charadriiformes; family Charadriidae; genus Vanellus; species Vanellus vanellus. The sequence continues at coordinate 163,596 of NW_028127255.1, read as the reverse complement.
TGTTTGGAGCAAAAAAGACAAACGTCCAGCTTTTGCTGCCACAGCAAAGGTGCCAGCGGGGAAAAGTGATGCTGGTCCTCACTGCCTCCTGGAACCCCTTCAAATGCCCCAGACAATTTGGCCCTCTCTGCTTTCCTGTGGACTCTAGCCTCAAAAGCACCGTTTTTCACTTTCGCCGCTGTTTGGAGCAAAAAAGACAAACGTCCAGCTTTTGCTGCCACAGCAAAGGTGCCAGCGGGGAAAAGTGATGCTGGTCCTCACTGCCTCCTGGAACCTTCTCAAATGCCCCAGACAATTTGGCCCTCTCTGCTTTCCTGCGGACTCTAGCCTCAAAAGCACCGTTTTTCACTTTCGGCGCTGTTTGGAGCCAAAAAGACAAACGTCCAGCTTTTGCTGCCACAGCAAAGGTGCCAGCGGGGAAAAGTGATGCTGGTCCTCACTGCCTCCTGGAACCCCTTCAAATGCCCCAGACAATTTGGCCCTCTCTGCTTTCCTGCGGACTCTAGCCTCAAAAGCACCTTTTTTCACTTTCGCCGCTGTTTGGAGCAAAAAAGACAAACGTCCAGCTTTTGCTGCCACAGCAAAGTGCCAGCGGGGAAAAGTGATGCCGGTCCTCACTGCCTCCTGGAACCCCTTCAAATGCCCCAGACAATTTGGCCCTCTCTGCTTTCCTGCGGACTCTAGCCTCAAAAGCACCTTTTTTCACTTTCGGCGGTGTTTGGAGCAAAAAAGACAAACGTCCAGCTTTTGCTGCCACAGCAAAGGTGCCAGCGGGGAAAAGTGATGCTGGTCCTCACTGCCTCCTGGAACCCCTTCAAATGCCACAGACAATTTGGCCCTCTCTGCTTTCCTGCGGACTCTAGCCTCAAAAGCACCTTTTTTCACTTTCGGCGCTGTTTGGAGCCAAAAAGACAAACGTCCAGCTTTTGCTGCCACAGCAAAGGTGCCAGCGGGGAAAAGTGATGCTGGTCCTCACTGCCTCCTTGAACCCCTTCAAATGCCCCAGACAATTTGGCCCTCTCTGTTTTCCTGCGGACTCTAGCCTCAAAAGCACCTTTTTTCACTTTCGCCGCTGTTTGGAGCAAAAAAGACAAACGTCCAGCTTTTGCTGCCACAGCAAAGGTGCCAGCGGGGAAAAGTGATGCTGGTCCTCACTGCCTCCTGGAACCCCTTCAAATGCCCCAGACAATTTAGCCCTCTCTCCTTTCCTGCGGACTCTAGCCTCAAAAGCACCGTTTTTCACTTTCGGCGCTGTTTGGAGCCAAAAAGACAAACGTCCAGCTTTTGCTGCCACAGCAAAGGTGCCAGCGGGGAAAAGTGATGCTGGTCCTCACTGCCTCCTGGAACCCCTTCAAATGCCCCAGACAATTTAGCCCTCTCTCCTTTCCTGCGGACTCTAGCCTCAAAAGCACCGTTTTTCACTTTCGGCGCTGTTTGGAGCCAAAAAGACAAACGTCCAGCTTTTGCTGCCACAGCAAAGGTGCCAGCGGGGAAAAGTGATGCTGGTCCTCACTGCCTCCTGGAACCCCTTCAAATGCCCCAGACAATTTGGCCCTCTCTGCTTTCCTGCGGACTCTAGCCTCAAAAGCACCTTTTTTCACTTTCGGCGCTGTTTGGAGCAAAAAAGACAAACGTCCAGCTTTTGCTGCCACAGCAAAGTGCCAGCGGGGAAAAGTGATGCCGGTCCTCACTGCCTCCTGGAACCCCTTCAAATGCCCCAGACAATTTGGCCCTCTCTGCTTTCCTGCGGACTCTAGCCTCAAAAGCACCTTTTTTCACTTTCGGCGGTGTTTGGAGCAAAAAAGACAAACGTCCAGCTTTTGCTGCCACAGCAAAGGTGCCAGCGGGGAAAAGTGATGCTGGTCCTCACTGCCTCCTGGAACCCCTTCAAATGCCCCAGACAATTTGGCCCTCTCTGCTTTCCTGTGGACTCTAGCCTCAAAAGCACCGTTTTTCACTTTCGCCGCTGTTTGGAGCAAAAAAGACAAACGTCCAGCTTTTGCTGCCACAGCAAAGGTGCCAGCAGGGAAAAGTGATGCTGGTCCTCACTGCCTCCTGGAACCTTCTCAAATGCCCCAGACAATTTGGCCCTCTCTGCTTTCCTGCGGACTCTAGCCTCAAAAGCACCGTTTTTCACTTTCGGCGCTGTTTGGAGCCAAAAAGACAAACGTCCAGCTTTTGCTGCCACAGCAAAGGTGCCAGCGGGGAAAAGTGATGCTGGTCCTCACTGGCTCCTGGAACCCCTTCAAATGCCCCAGACAATTTGGCCCTCTCTGCTTTCCTGCGGACTCTAGCCTCAAAAGCACCTTTTTTCACTTTCGCCGCTGTTTGGAGCAAAAAAGACAAACGTCCAGCTTTTGCTGCCACAGCAAAGTGCCAGCGGGGAAAAGTGATGCCGGTCCTCACTGCCTCCTGGAACCCCTTCAAATGCCCCAGACAATTTGGCCCTCTCTGCTTTCCTGCGGACTCTAGCCTCAAAAGCACCTTTTTTCACTTTCGGCGGTGTTTGGAGCAAAAAAGACAAACGTCCAGCTTTTGCTGCCACAGCAAAGGTGCCAGCGGGGAAAAGTGATGCTGGTCCTCACTGCCTCCTGGAACCCCTTCAAATGCCCCAGACAATTTGGCCCTCTCTGCTTTCCTGCGGACTCTAGCCTCAAAAGCACCTTTTTTCACTTTCGGCGCTGTTTGGAGCAAAAAAGACAAACGTCCAGCTTTTGCTGCCACAGCAAAGGTGCCAGCGGGGAAAAGTGATGCTGGTCCTCACTGCCTCCTGGAACCCCTTCAAATGCCCCAGACAATTTGACCCTCTCTGCTTTCCTGTGGACTCTAGCCTCAAAAGCACCGTTTTTCACTTTCGGCGCTGTTTGGAGCAAAAAAGACAAACGTCCAGCTTTTGCTGCCACAGCAAAGGTGCCAGCGGGGAAAAGTGATGCTGGTCCTCACTGCCTCCTGGAACCTTCTCAAATGCCCCAGACAATTTGGCCCTCTCTGCTTTCCTGCGGACTCTAGCCTCAAAAGCACCGTTTTTCACTTTCGGCGCTGTTTGGAGCCAAAAAGACAAACGTCCAGCTTTTGCTGCCACAGCAAAGGTGCCAGCGGGGAAAAGTGATGCTGGTCCTCACTGCCTCCTTGAACCCCTTCAAATGCCCCAGACAATTTGGCCCTCTCTGTTTTCCTGCGGACTCTAGCCTCAAAAGCACCTTTTTTCACTTTCGGCGCTGTTTGGAGCAAAAAAGACAAACGTCCAGCTTTTGCTGCCACAGCAAAGGTGCCAGCGGGGAAAAGTGATGCTGGTCCTCACTGCCTCCTGGAACCCCTTCAAATGCCCCAGACAATTTAGCCCTCTCTCCTTTCCTGCGGACTCTAGCCTCAAAAGCACCGTTTTTCACTTTCGGCGCTGTTTGGAGCCAAAAAGACAAACGTCCAGCTTTTGCTGCCACAGCAAAGGTGCCAGCGGGGAAAAGTGATGCTGGTCCTCACTGCCTCCTGGAACCCCTTCAAATGCCCCAGACAATTTAGCCCTCTCTCCTTTCCTGCGGACTCTAGCCTCAAAAGCACCGTTTTTCACTTTCGGCGCTGTTTGGAGCCAAAAAGACAAACGTCCAGCTTTTGCTGCCACAGCAAAGGTGCCAGCGGGGAAAAGTGATGCTGGTCCTCACTGCCTCCTGGAACCCCTTCAAATGCCCCAGACAATTTGGCCCTCTCTGCTTTCCTGCGGACTCTAGCCTCAAAAGCACCGTTTTTTTAACTTTCGGCGCTGTTTGGAGCAAAAAAGACAAACGTCCAGCTTTTGCTGCCACAGCAAAGGTGCCAGCGGGGAAAAGTGATGCTGGTCCTCACTGCCTCCTGGAACCCCTTCAAATATCCCAGACAATTTGGCCCTCTCTGCTTTCCTGCGGACTCTAGCCTCAAAAGCACCTTTTTTCACTTTCGGCGCTGTTTGGACCAAAAAAGACAAACGTCCAGCTTTTGCTGCCACAGCAAAGGTGCCAGCGGGGAAAAGTGATGCTGGTCCTCACTGCCTCCTGGAACCTTTTCAAATGCCCCAGACAATTTGGCCCTCTCTGCTTTCCTGCGGACTCTAGCCTCAAAAGCACCGTTTTTCACTTTCGGCGCTGTTTGGAGCAAAAAAGACAAACATCCAGCTTTTGCTGCCACAGCAAAGGTGCCAGCGGGGAAAAGTGATGCTGGTCCTCACTGCCTCCTGGAACCCCTTCAAATGCCCCAGACAATTTGGCCCTCTCTGCTTTCCTGCGGACTCTATCCTCAAAAGCACATTTTTTCACTTTCGGCGCTGTTTGGACCAAAAAAGACAAACGTCCAGCTTTTGCTGCCACAGCAAAGGTGCCAGCGGGGAAAAGTGATGCTGGTCCTCACTGCCTCCTGGAACCCCTTCAAATGCCCCAGACAATTTGGCCCTCTTTGCTTTCCTGCGGACTCTAGCCTCAAAAGCACCTTTTTTAACTTTCGGCGCTGTTTGGAGCAAAAAAGACAAACGTCCAGCTTTTGCTGCCACAGCAAAGTGCCAGCGGGGAAAAGTGATGCCGGTCCTCACTGCCTCCTGGAACCCCTTCAAATGCCCCAGACAATTTGGCCCTCTCTGCTTTCCTGCGGACTCTAGCCTCAAAAGCACCTTTTTTCACTTTCGGCGGTGTTTGGAGCAAAAAAGACAAACGTCCAGCTTTTGCTGCCACAGCAAAGGTGCCAGCGGGGAAAAGTGATGCTGGTCCTCACTGCCTCCTGGAACCCCTTCAAATGCCCCAGACAATTTGGCCCTCTCTGCTTTCCTGTGGACTCTAGCCTCAAAAAGCACCGTTTTTCACTTTCGCCGCTGTTTGGAGCAAAAAAGACAAACGTCCAGCTTTTGCTGCCACAGCAAAGGTGCCAGCAGGGAAAAGTGATGCTGGTCCTCACTGCCTCCTGGAACCTTCTCAAATGCCCCAGACAATTTGGCCCTCTCTGCTTTCCTGCGGACTCTAGCCTCAAAAGCACCGTTTTTCACTTTCGGCGCTGTTTGGAGCCAAAAAGACAAACGTCCAGCTTTTGCTGCCACAGCAAAGGTGCCAGCGGGGAAAAGTGATGCTGGTCCTCACTGGCTCCTGGAACCCCTTCAAATGCCACAGACAATTTGGCCCTCTCTGCTTTCCTGCGGACTCTAGCCTCAAAAGCACCTTTTTTCACTTTCGCCGCTGTTTGGAGCAAAAAAGACAAACGTCCAGCTTTTGCTGCCACAGCAAAGTGCCAGCGGGGAAAAGTGATGCCGGTCCTCACTGCCTCCTGGAACCCCTTCAAATGCCCCAGACAATTTGGCCCTCTCTGCTTTCCTGCGGACTCTAGCCTCAAAAGCACCTTTTTTCACTTTCGGCGGTGTTTGGAGCAAAAAAGACAAACGTCCAGCTTTTGCTGCCACAGCAAAGGTGCCAGCGGGGAAAAGTGATGCTGGTCCTCACTGCCTCCTGGAACCCCTTCAAATGCCCCAGACAATTTGGCCCTCTCTGCTTTCCTGCGGACTCTAGCCTCAAAAGCACCTTTTTTCACTTTCGGCGCTGTTTGGAGCAAAAAAGACAAACGTCCAGCTTTTGCTGCCACAGCAAAGGTGCCAGCGGGGAAAAGTGATGCTGGTCCTCACTGCCTCCTGGAACCCCTTCAAATGCCCCAGACAATTTGACCCTCTCTGCTTTCCTGTGGACTCTAGCCTCAAAAGCACCGTTTTTCACTTTCGGCGCTGTTTGGAGCAAAAAAGACAAACGTCCAGCTTTTGCTGCCACAGCAAAGGTGCCAGCGGGGAAAAGTGATGCTGGTCCTCACTGCCTCCTGGAACCTTCTCAAATGCCCCAGACAATTTGGCCCTCTCTGCTTTCCTGCGGACTCTAGCCTCAAAAGCACCGTTTTTCACTTTCGGCGCTGTTTGGAGCCAAAAAGACAAACGTCCAGCTTTTGCTGCCACAGCAAAGGTGCCAGCGGGGAAAAGTGATGCTGGTCCTCACTGCCTCCTTGAACCCCTTCAAATGCCCCAGACAATTTGGCCCTCTCTGTTTTCCTGCGGACTCTAGCCTCAAAAGCACCTTTTTTCACTTTCGGCGCTGTTTGGAGCAAAAAAGACAAACGTCCAGCTTTTGCTGCCACAGCAAAGGTGCCAGCGGGGAAAAGTGATGCTGGTCCTCACTGCCTCCTGGAACCCCTTCAAATGCCCCAGACAATTTAGCCCTCTCTCCTTTCCTGCGGACTCTAGCCTCAAAAGCACCGTTTTTCACTTTCGGCGCTGTTTGGAGCCAAAAAGACAAACGTCCAGCTTTTGCTGCCACAGCAAAGGTGCCAGCGGGGAAAAGTGATGCTGGTCCTCACTGCCTCCTGGAACCCCTTCAAATGCCCCAGACAATTTAGCCCTCTCTCCTTTCCTGCGGACTCTAGCCTCAAAAGCACCGTTTTTCACTTTCGGCGCTGTTTGGAGCCAAAAAGACAAACGTCCAGCTTTTGCTGCCACAGCAAAGGTGCCAGCGGGGAAAAGTGATGCTGGTCCTCACTGCCTCCTGGAACCCCTTCAAATGCCCCAGACAATTTGGCCCTCTCTGCTTTCCTGCGGACTCTAGCCTCAAAAGCACCGTTTTTTTAACTTTCGGCGCTGTTTGGAGCAAAAAAGACAAACGTCCAGCTTTTGCTGCCACAGCAAAGGTGCCAGCGGGGAAAAGTGATGCTGGTCCTCACTGCCTCCTGGAACCCCTTCAAATATCCCAGACAATTTGGCCCTCTCTGCTTTCCTGCGGACTCTAGCCTCAAAAGCACCTTTTTTCACTTTCGGCGCTGTTTGGACCAAAAAAGACAAACGTCCAGCTTTTGCTGCCACAGCAAAGGTGCCAGCGGGGAAAAGTGATGCTGGTCCTCACTGCCTCCTGGAACCTTTTCAAATGCCCCAGACAATTTGGCCCTCTCTGCTTTCCTGCGGACTCTAGCCTCAAAAGCACCGTTTTTCACTTTCGGCGCTGTTTGGAGCAAAAAAGACAAACATCCAGCTTTTGCTGCCACAGCAAAGGTGCCAGCGGGGAAAAGTGATGCTGGTCCTCACTGCCTCCTGGAACCCCTTCAAATGCCCCAGACAATTTGGGCCTCTCTGCTTTCCTGCGGACTCTATCCTCAAAAGCACATTTTTTCACTTTCGGCGCTGTTTGGACCAAAAAAGACAAACGTCCAGCTTTTGCTGCCACAGCAAAGGTGCCAGCGGGGAAAAGTGATGCTGGTCCTCACTGCCTCCTGGAACCCCTTCAAATGCCCCAGACAATTTGGCCCTCTTTGCTTTCCTGCGGACTCTAGCCTCAAAAGCACCTTTTTTCACTTTCGGCGCTGTTTGGAGCAAAAAAGACAAACGTCCAGCTTTTGCTGCCACAGCAAAGTGCCAGCGGGGAAAAGTGATGCCGGTCCTCACTGCCTCCTGGAACCCCTTCAAATGCCCCAGACAATTTGGCCCTCTCTGCTTTCCTGCGGACTCTAGCCTCAAAAGCACCTTTTTTCACTTTCGGCGCTGTTTGGAGCAAAAAAGACAAACGTCCAGCTTTTGCTGCCACAGCAAAGGTGCCAGCGGGGAAAAGTGATGCTGGTCCTCACTGCCTCCTGGAACCCCTTCAAATGCCCCAGACAATTTGGCCCTCTCTGCTTTCCTGTGGACTCTAGCCTCAAAAGCACCGTTTTTCACTTTCGCCGCTGTTTGGAGCAAAAAAGACAAACGTCCAGCTTTTGCTGCCACAGCAAAGGTGCCAGCGGGGAAAAGTGATGCTGGTCCTCACTGCCTCCTGGAACCTTCTCAAATGCCCCAGACAATTTGGCCCTCTCTGCTTTCCTGCGGACTCTAGCCTCAAAAGCACCGTTTTTCACTTTCGGCGCTGTTTGGAGCCAAAAAGACAAACGTCCAGCTTTTGCTGCCACAGCAAAGGTGCCAGCGGGGAAAAGTGATGCTGGTCCTCACTGCCTCCTGGAACCCCTTCAAATGCCCCAGACAATTTGGCCCTCTCTGCTTTCCTGCGGACTCTAGCCTCAAAAGCACCTTTTTTCACTTTCGCCGCTGTTTGGAGCAAAAAAGACAAACGTCCAGCTTTTGCTGCCACAGCAAAGTGCCAGCGGGGAAAAGTGATGCCGGTCCTCACTGCCTCCTGGAACCCCTTCAAATGCCCCAGACAATTTGGCCCTCTCTGCTTTCCTGCGGACTCTAGCCTCAAAAGCACCTTTTTTCACTTTCGGCGGTGTTTGGAGCAAAAAAGACAAACGTCCAGCTTTTGCTGCCACAGCAAAGGTGCCAGCGGGGAAAAGTGATGCTGGTCCTCACTGCCTCCTGGAACCCCTTCAAATGCCCCAGACAATTTGGCCCTCTCTGCTTTCCTGCGGACTCTAGCCTCAAAAGCACCTTTTTTCACTTTCGGCGCTGTTTGGAGCAAAAAAGACAAACGTCCAGCTTTTGCTGCCACAGCAAAGGTGCCAGCGGGGAAAAGTGATGCTGGTCCTCACTGCCTCCTGGAACCCCTTCAAATGCCCCAGACAATTTGACCCTCTCTGCTTTCCTGTGGACTCTAGCCTCAAAAGCACCGTTTTTCACTTTCGCCGCTGTTTGGAGCAAAAAAGACAAACGTCCAGCTTTTGCTGCCACAGCAAAGGTGCCAGCGGGGAAAAGTGATGCTGGTCCTCACTGCCTCCTGGAACCTTCTCAAATGCCCCAGACAATTTGGCCCTCTCTGCTTTCCTGCGGACTCTAGCCTCAAAAGCACCGTTTTTCACTTTCGGCGCTGTTTGGAGCCAAAAAGACAAACGTCCAGCTTTTGCTGCCACAGCAAAGGTGCCAGCGGGGAAAAGTGATGCTGGTCCTCACTGCCTCCTTGAACCCCTTCAAATGCCCCAGACAATTTGGCCCTCTCTGTTTTCCTGCGGACTCTAGCCTCAAAAGCACCTTTTTTCACTTTCGGCGCTGTTTGGAGCAAAAAAGACAAACGTCCAGCTTTTGCTGCCACAGCAAAGGTGCCAGCGGGGAAAAGTGATGCTGGTCCTCACTGCCTCCTGGAACCCCTTCAAATGCCCCAGACAATTTAGCCCTCTCTCCTTTCCTGCGGACTCTAGCCTCAAAAGCACCGTTTTTCACTTTCGGCGCTGTTTGGAGCCAAAAAGACAAACGTCCAGCTTTTGCTGCCACAGCAAAGGTGCCAGCGGGGAAAAGTGATGCTGGTCCTCACTGCCTCCTGGAACCCCTTCAAATGCCCCAGACAATTTAGCCCTCTCTCCTTTCCTGCGGACTCTAGCCTCAAAAGCACCGTTTTTCACTTTCGGCGCTGTTTGGAGCCAAAAAGACAAACGTCCAGCTTTTGCTGCCACAGCAAAGGTGCCAGCGGGGAAAAGTGATGCTGGTCCTCACTGCCTCCTGGAACCCCTTCAAATGCCCCACACAATTTGGCCCTCTCTGCTTTCCTGCGGACTCTAGCCTCAAAAGCACCGTTTTTTAACTTTCGGCGCTGTTTGGAGCAAAAAAGACAAACGTCCAGCTTTTGCTGCCACAGCAAAGGTGCCAGCGGGGAAAAGTGATGCTGGTCCTCACTGCCTCCTGGAACCCCTTCAAATATCCCAGACAATTTGGCCCTCTCTGCTTTCCTGCGGACTCTAGCCTCAAAAGCACCTTTTTTCACTTTCGGCGCTGTTTGGACCAAAAAAGACAAACGTCCAGCTTTTGCTGCCACAGCAAAGGTGCCAGCGGGGAAAAGTGATGCTGGTCCTCACTGCCTCCTGGAACCTTTTCAAATGCCCCAGACAATTTGGCCCTCTCTGCTTTCCTGCGGACTCTAGCCTCAAAAGCACCGTTTTTCACTTTCGGCGCTGTTTGGAGCAAAAAAGACAAACATCCAGCTTTTGCTGCCACAGCAAAGGTGCCAGCGGGGAAAAGTGATGCTGGTCCTCACTGCCTCCTGGAACCCCTTCAAATGCCCCAGACAATTTGGCCCTCTCTGCTTTCCTGCGGACTCTATCCTCAAAAGCACATTTTTTCACTTTCGGCGCTGTTTGGACCAAAAAAGACAAACGTCCAGCTTTTGCTGCCACAGCAAAGGTGCCAGCGGGGAAAAGTGATGCTGGTCCTCACTGCCTCCTGGAACCCCTTCAAATGCCCCAGACAATTTGGCCCTCTTTGCTTTCCTGCGGACTCTAGCCTCAAAAGCACCTTTTTTCACTTTCGGCGCTGTTTGGAGCAAAAAAGACAAACGTCCAGCTTTTGCTGCCACAGCAAAGTGCCAGCGGGGAAAAGTGATGCCGGTCCTCACTGCCTCCTGGAACCCCTTCAAATGCCCCAGACAATTTGGCCCTCTCTGCTTTCCTGCGGACTCTAGCCTCAAAAGCACCTTTTTTCACTTTCGGCGGTGTTTGTAGCAAAAAAGACAAACGTCCAGCTTTTGCTGCCACAGCAAAGGTGCCAGCGGGGAAAAGTGATGCTGGTCCTCACTGCCTCCTGGAACCCCTTCAAATGCCCCAGACAATTTGGCCCTCTCTGCTTTCCTGTGGACTCTAGCCTCAAAAGCACCGTTTTTCACTTTCGCCGCTGTTTGGAGCAAAAAAGACAAACGTCCAGCTTTTGCTGCCACAGCAAAGGTGCCAGCGGGGAAAAGTGATGCTGGTCCTCACTGCCTCCTGGAACCTTCTCAAATGCCCCAGACAATTTGGCCCTCTCTGCTTTCCTGCGGACTCTAGCCTCAAAAGCACCTTTTTTCACTTTCGCCGCTGTTTGGAGCAAAAAAGACAAACGTCCAGCTTTTGCTGCCACAGCAAAGGTGCCAGCGGGGAAAAGTGATGCTGGTCCTCACTGCCTCCTGGAACCCCTTCAAATGCCCCAGACAATTTAGCCCTCTCTCCTTTCCTGCGGACTCTAGCCTCAAAAGCACCGTTTTTCACTTTCGGCGCTGTTTGGAGCCAAAAAGACAAACGTCCAGCTTTTGCTGCCACAGCAAAGGTGCCAGCGGGGAAAAGTGATGCTGGTCCTCACTGCCTCCTGGAACCCCTTCAAATGCCCCAGACAATTTAGCCCTCTCTCCTTTCCTGCGGACTCTAGCCTCAAAAGCACCTTTTTTCACTTTCGGCGCTGTTTGGACCAAAAAAGACAAACGTCCAGCTTTTGCTGCCACAGCAAAGGTGCCAGCGGGGAAAAGTGATGCTGGTCCTCACTGCCTCCTGGAACCTTTTCAAATGCCCCAGACAATTTGGCCCTCTCTGCTTTCCTGCGGACTCTAGCCTCAAAAGCACCGTTTTTCACTTTCGGCGCTGTTTGGAGCAAAAAAGACAAACATCCAGCTTTTGCTGCCACAGCAAAGGTGCCAGCGGGGAAAAGTGATGCTGGTCCTCACTGCCTCCTGGAACCCCTTCAAATGCCCCAGACAATTTGGCCCTCTCTGCTTTCCTGTGGACTCTATCCTCAAAAGCACATTTTTTCACTTTCGGCGCTGTTTGGACCAAAAAAGACAAACGTCCAGCTTTTGCTGCCACAGCAAAGGTGCCAGCGGGGAAAAGTGATGCTGGTCCTCACTGCCTCCTGGAACCCCTTCAAATGCCCCAGACAATTTGGCCCTCTCTGCTTTCCTGCGGACTCTAGCCTCAAAAGCACCTTTTTTCACTTTCGGCGCTGTTTGGAGCAAAAAAGACAAAAGTCCAGCTTTTGCTGCCACAGCAAAGTGCCAGCGGGGAAAAGTGATGCCGGTCCTCACTGCCTCCTGGAACCCCTTCAAATGCCCCAGACAATTTGGCCCTCTCTGCTTTCCTGCGGACTCTAGCCTCAAAAGCACCTTTTTTCACTTTCGGCGCTGTTTGGAGCAAAAAAGACAAACGTCCAGCTTTTGCTGCCACAGCAAAGGTGCCAGCGGGGAAAAGTAATGCTGGTCCTCACTGCCTCCTGGAACCCCTTCAAATGCCCCAGACAATTTGGCCCTCTCTGCTTTCCTGTGGACTCTAGCCTCAAAAGCACCGTTTTTCACTTTCGCCGCTGTTTGGAGCAAAAAAGACAAACGTCCAGCTTTTGCTGCCACAGCAAAGGTGCCAGCGGGGAAAAGTGATGCTGGTCCTCACTGCCTCCTGGAACCTTCTCAAATGCCCCAGACAATTTGGCCCTCTCTGCTTTCCTGCGGACTCTAGCCTCAAAAGCACCGTTTTTCACTTTCGGCGCTGTTTGGAGCCAAAAAGACAAACGTCCAGCTTTTGCTGCCACAGCAAAGGTGCCAGCGGGGAAAAGTGATGCTGGTCCTCACTGCCTCCTGGAACCCCTTCAAATGCCACAGACAATTTGGCCCTCTCTGCTTTCCTGCGGACTCTAGCCTCAAAAGCACCTTTTTTCACTTTCGCCGCTGTTTGGAGCAAAAAAGACAAACGTCCAGCTTTTGCTGCCACAGCAAAGTGCCAGCGGGGAAAAGTGATGCCGGTCCTCACTGCCTCCTGGAACCCCTTCAAATGCCCCAGACAATTTGGCCCTCTCTGCTTTCCTGCGGACTCTAGCCTCAAAAGCACCTTTTTTCACTTTCGGCGGTGTTTGGAGCAAAAAAGACAAACGTCCAGCTTTTGCTGCCACAGCAAAGGTGCCAGCGGGGAAAAGTGATGCTGGTCCTCACTGCCTCCTGGAACCCCTTCAAATGCCACAGACAATTTGGCCCTCTCTGCTTTCCTGCGGACTCTAGCCTCAAAAGCACCTTTTTTCACTTTCGGCGCTGTTTGGAGCAAAAAAGACAAACGTCCAGCTTTTGCTGCCACAGCAAAGGTGCCAGCGGGGAAAAGTGATGCTGGTCCTCACTGCCTCCTGGAACCCCTTCAAATGCCCCAGACAATTTGGCCCTCTCTGCTTTCCTGTGGACTCTAGCCTCAAAAGCACCGTTTTTCACTTTCGCCGCTGTTTGGAGCAAAAAAGACAAACGTCCAGCTTTTGCTGCCACAGCAAAGGTGCCAGCGGGGAAAAGTGATGCTGGTCCTCACTGCCTCCTGGAACCTTCTCAAATGCCCCAGACAATTTGGCCCTCTCTGCTTTCCTGCGGACTCTAGCCTCAAAAGCACCGTTTTTCACTTTCGGCGCTGTTTGGAGCCAAAAAGACAAACGTCCAGCTTTTGCTGCCACAGCAAAGGTGCCAGCGGGGAAAAGTGATGCTGGTCCTCACTGCCTCCTTGAACCCCTTCAAATGCCCCAGACAATTTGGCCCTCTCTGTTTTCCTGCGGACTCTAGCCTCAAAAGCACCTTTTTTCACTTTCGGCGCTGTTTGGAGCAAAAAAGACAAACGTCCAGCTTTTGCTGCCACAGCAAAGGTGCCAGCGGGGAAAAGTGATGCTGGTCCTCACTGCCTCCTGGAACCCCTTCAAATGCCCCAGACAATTTGGCCCTCTCTGCTTTCCTGCGGACTCTAGCCTCAAAAGCACCGTTTTTTAACTTTCGCCGCTGTTTGGAGCAAAAAAGACAAACGTCCAGCTTTTGCTGCCACAGCAAAGGTGCCAGCGGGGAAAAGTGTTGCTGGTCCTCACTGCCTCCTGGAACCCCTTCCAATGCCCCAGACAATTTGGGCCTCTCTGCTTTCCTGCGGACTCTAGCCTCAAAAGCACCTTTTTTAACTTTCGCCGCTGTTTGGAGCAAAAAAGACAAACGTCCAGCTTTTGCTGCCACAGCAAAGTGCCAGCGGGGAAAAGTGATGCCGGTCCTCACTGCCTCCTGGAACCCCTTCAAATGCCCCAGACAATTTGGCCCTCTCTGCTTTCCTGCGGACTCTAGCCTCAAAAGCACCTTTTTTCACTTTCGGCGGTGTTTGTAGCAAAAAAGACAAACGTCCAGCTTTTGCTGCCACAGCAAAGGTGCCAGCGGGGAAAAGTGATGCTGGTCCTCACTGCCTCCTGGAACCCCTTCAAATGCCCCAGACAATTTGGCCCTCTCTGCTTTCCTGCGGACTCTAGCCTCAAAAGCACCTTTTTTCACTTTCGGCGGTGTTTGGAGCAAAAAAGACAAACGTCCAGCTTTTGCTGCCACAGCAAAGGTGCCAGCGGGGAAAAGTGATGCTGGTCCTCACTGCCTCCTGGAACCCCTTCAAATGCCCCAGACAATTTGGCCCTCTCTGCTTTCCTGTGGACTCTAGCCTCAAAAGCACCGATTTTCACTTTCGCCGCTGTTTGGAGCCAAAAAGACAAACGTCCAGCTTTTGCTGCCACAGCAAAGGTGCCAGCGGGGAAAAGTGATGCTGGTCCTCACTGCCTCCTTGAACCCCTTCAAATGCACAGACAATTTGGCCCTCTCTGTTTTCCTGCGGACTCTAGCCTCAAAAGCACCTTTTTTCACTTTTGGCGCTGTTTGGAGCAAAAAAGACAAACGTCCAGCTTTTGCTGCCACAGCAAAGGTGCCAGCGGGGAAAAGTGATGCTGGTCCTCACTGCCTCCTGGAACCCCTTCAAATGCCCCAGACAATTTAGCCCTCTCTCCTTTCCTGCGGACTCTAGCCTCAAAAGCACCGTTTTTCACTTTCGGCGCTGTTTGGAGCCAAAAAGACAAACGTCCAGCTTTTGCTGCCACAGCAAAGGTGCCAGCGGGGAAAAGTGATGCTGGTCCTCACTGCCTCCTTGAACCCCTTCAAATGCCCCAGACAATTTGGCCCTCTCTGTTTTCCTGCGGACTCTAGCCTCAAAAGCACCTTTTTTCACTTTTGGCGCTGTTTGGAGCAAAAAAGACAAACGTCCAGCTTTTGCTGCCACAGCAAAGGTGCCAGCGGGGAAAAGTGATGCTGGTCCTCACTGCCTCCTGGAACCCCTTCAAATGCCCCAGACAATTTAGCCCTCTCTCCTTTCCTGCGGACTCTAGCCTCAAAAGCACCGTTTTTCACTTTCGGCGCTGTTTGGAGCCAAAAAGACAAACGTCCAGCTTTTGCTGCCACAGCAAAGGTGCCAGCGGGGAAAAGTGATGCTGGTCCTCACTGCCTCCTGGAACCCCTTCAAATGCCCCAGACAATTTGGCCCTCTCTGCTTTCCTGCGGACTCTAGCCTCAAAAGCACCGTTTTTTAACTTTCGGCGCTGTTTGGAGCAAAAAAGACAAACGTCCAGCTTTTGCTGCCACAGCAAAGGTGCCAGCGGGGAAAAGTGTTGCTGGTCCTCACTGCCTCCTGGAACCCCTTCCAATGCCCCAGACAATTTGGCCCTCTCTGCTTTCCTGCGGACTCTAGCCTCAAAAGCACCTTTTTTCACTTTCGCCGCTGTTTGGAGCAAAAAAGACAAACGTCCAGCTTTTGCTGCCACAGCAAAGGTGCCAGCGGGGAAAAGTGATGCTGGTCCTCACTGCCTCCTGGAACCCCTTCAAATGCCCCAGACAATTTGGCCCTCTCTGCTTTCCTGCGGACTCTAGCCTCAAAAGCACCTTTTTTCACTTTCGCCGCTGTTTGGAGCAAAAAAGACAAACGTCCAGCTTTTGCTGCCACAGCAAAGGTGCCAGCGGGGAAAAGTGATGCTGGTCCTCACTGCCTCCTGGAACCCCTTCCAATGCCCCAGACAATTTGGCCCTCTCTGCTTTCCTGCGGACTCTATCCTCAAAAGCACCTTTTTTCACTTTCGGCGCTGTTTGGAGCCAAAGAGACAAACGTCCAGCTTTTGCTGCCACAGCAAAGGTGCCAGTGGGGAAAAGTGATGCTGGTCCTCACTGCCTCCTGGAACCCCTTCAAATGCCCCAGACAATTTGGCCCTCTCTGCTTTCCTGCGGACTCTAGCCTCAAAAGCACCGTTTTTTAACTTTCGGCGCTGTTTGGAGCAAAAATGACAAACGTCCAGGTTTTGCTGCCACAGCAAAGGTGCCAGCGGGGAAAAGTGTTGCTGGTCCTCACTGCCTCCTGGAACCCCTTCAAATGCCCCAGACAATTTGGCCCTCTCTGCTTTCCTGCGGACTCTAGCCTCAAAAGCACCTTTTTTCACTTTCGGCGGTGTTTAGAGCAAAAAAGACAAACGTCCAGCTTTTGCTGCCACAGCAAAGGTGCCAGCGGGGAAATGTGATGCTGGTCCTCACTGCCTCCTGGAACCCCTTCAAATGCCCGAGACAATTTGGCCCTCTCTGCTTTCCTGCGGACTCTAGCCTCAAAAGCACCGTTTTTTAACTTTCGGCGCTGTTTGGAGCAAAAAAGACAAACGTCCAGCTTTTGCTGCCACAGCAAAGGTGCCAGCGGGGAAAAGTGATGCTGGTCCTCACTGCCTCCTGGAACCCCTTCAAATGCCCCAGACAATTTGGCCCTCTCTGCTTTCCTGCGGACTTTAGCTTCAAAAGCACCTTTTTTCACTTTCGGCGCTGTTTGGAGCCAAAAAGACAAACGTCCAGCTTTTGCTGCCACAGCAAAGGTGCCAGCGGGGAAAAGTGATGCTGGTCCTCACTGCCTCCTGGAACCCCTTCAAATGCCCCAGACAATTTGGCCCTCTCTGCTTTCCTGTGGACTCTAGCCTCAAAAGCACCGTTTTTCACTTTCGGCGCTGTTTGGAGCAAAAAAGACAAACGTCCAGCTTTTGCTGCCACAGCAAAGGTGCCAGCGGGGAAAAGTGATGCTGGTCCTCACTGCCTCCTTGAACCCCTTCAAATGCCCCAGACAATTTGGCCCTCTCTGTTTTCCTGCGGACTCTAGCCTCAAAAGCACCTTTTTTCACTTTTGGCGCTGTTTGGAGCAAAAAAGACAAACGTCCAGCTTTTGCTGCCACAGCAAAGGTGCCAGCGGGGAAAAGTGATGCTGGTCCTCACTGCCTCCTGGAACCCCTTCAAATGCCCCAGACAATTTAGCCCTCTCTCCTTTCCTGCGGACTCTAGCCTCAAAAGCACCGTTTTTCACTTTCGGCGCTGTTTGGAGCCAAAAAGACAAACGTCCAGCTTTTGCTGCCACAGCAAAGGTGCCAGCGGGGAAAAGTGATGCTGGTCCTCACTGCCTCCTGGAACCCCTTCAAATGCCCCAGACAATTTGGCCCTCTCTGCTTTCCTGCGGACTCTAGCCTCAAAAGCACCGTTTTTTAACTTTTGGCGCTGTTTGGAGCAAAAAAGACAAACGTCCAGCTTTTGCTGCCACAGCAAAGGTGCCAGCGGGGAAAAGTGTTGCTGGTCCTCACTGCCTCCTTGAACCCCTTCCAATGCCCCAGACAATTTGGGCCTCTCTGCTTTCCTGCGGACTCTAGCCTCAAAAGCACCTTTTTTCACTTTCGCCGCTGTTTGGAGCAAAAAAGACAAACGTCCAGCTTTTGCTGCCACAGCAAAGGTGCCAGCGGGGAAAAGTGATGCTGGTCCTCACTGCCTCCTGGAACCCCTTCAAATGCCCCAGACAATTTGGCCCTCTCTGCTTTCCTGCGGACTCTAGCCTCAAAAGCACCTTTTTTCACTTTCGGCGCTGTTTGGAGCAAAAAAGACAAACGTCCAGCTTTTGCTGCCACAGCAAAGGTGCCAGCGGGGAAAAGTGATGCTGGTCCTCACTGCCTCCTGGAACCCCTTCCAATGCCCCAGACAATTTGGCCCTCTCTGCTTTCCTGCGGACTCTAGCCTCAAAAGCACCTTTTTTCACTTTCGGCGCTGTTTGGAGCAAAAAAGACAAACGTCCAGCTTTTGCTGCCACAGCAAAGGTGCCAGCGGGGAAAAGTGATGCTGGTCCTCACTGCCTCCTGGAACCCCTTCAAATGCCCCAGACAATTTGGCCCTCTCTGCTTTCCTGCGGACTCTAGCCTCAAAAGCACCGTTTTTTAACTTTCGGCGCTGTTTGGAGCAAAAATGACAAACGTCCAGGTTTTGCTGCCACAGCAAAGGTGCCAGCGGGGAAAAGTGTTGCTGGTCCTCACTGCCTCCTGGAACCCGTTCAAATTCCCCCGACAATTTGGCCCTCTCTGCTTTCCTGCGGACTCTAGCCTCAAAAGCACCTTTTTTCACTTTCGGCGGTGTTTAGAGCAAAAAAGACAAACGTCCAGCTTTTGCTGCCACAGCAAAGGTGCCAGCGGGGAAAAGTGATGCTGGTCCTCACTGCCTCCTGGAACCCCTTCAAATGCCCGAGACAATTTGGCCCTCTCTGCTTTCCTGCGGACTCTAGCCTCAAAAGCACCGTTTTTTAACTTTCGGCGCTGTTTGGAGCAAAAAAGACAAACGTCCAGCTTTTGCTGCCACAGCAAAGGTGCCAGCGGGGAAAAGTGTTGCTGGTCCTCACTGCCTCCTGGAACCCCTTCAAATGCCCCAGACAATTTGGCCCTCTCTGCTTTCCTGCGGACTTTAGCTTCAAAAGCACCTTTTTTCACTTTCGGCGCTGTTTGGAGCCAAAAAGACAAACGTCCAGCTTTTGCTGCCACAGCAAAGGTGCCAGCGGGGAAAAGTGATGCTGGTCCTCACTGCCTCCTGGAACCCCTTCAAATGCCCCAGACAATTTGGCCCTCTCTGCTTTCCTGCGGACTCTAGCCTCAAAAGCACCGTTTTTTAACTTTTGGCGCTGTTTGGAGCAAAAAAGACAAACGTCCAGCTTTTGCTGCCACAGCAAAGGTGCCAGCGGGGAAAAGTGTTGCTGGTCCTCACTGCCTCCTTGAACCCCTTCCAATGCCCCAGACAATTTGGGCCTCTCTGCTTTCCTGCGGACTCTAGCCTCAAAAGCACCTTTTTTCACTTTCGCCGCTGTTTGGAGCAAAAAAGACAAACGTCCAGCTTTTGCTGCCACAGCAAAGGTGCCAGCGGGGAAAAGTGATGCTGGTCCTCACTGCCTCCTGGAACCCCTTCAAATGCCCCAGACAATTTGGCCCTCTCTGCTTTCCTGCGGACTCTAGCCTCAAAAGCACCTTTTTTCACTTTCGGCGCTGTTTGGAGCAAAAAAGACAAACGTCCAGCTTTTGCTGCCACAGCAAAGGTGCCAGCGGGGAAAAGTGATGCTGGTCCTCACTGCCTCCTGGAACCCCTTCCAATGCCCCAGACAATTTGGCCCTCTCTGCTTTCCTGCGGACTCTAGCCTCAAAAGCACCTTTTTTCACTTTCGGCGCTGTTTGGAGCAAAAAAGACAAACGTCCAGCTTTTGCTGCCACAGCAAAGGTGCCAGCGGGGAAAAGTGATGCTGGTCCTCACTGCCTCCTGGAACCCCTTCAAATGCCCCAGACAATTTGGCCCTCTCTGCTTTCCTGCGGACTCTAGCCTCAAAAGCACCGTTTTTTAACTTTCGGCGCTGTTTGGAGCAAAAATGACAAACGTCCAGGTTTTGCTGCCACAGCAAAGGTGCCAGCGGGGAAAAGTGTTGCTGGTCCTCACTGCCTCCTGGAACCCGTTCAAATTCCCCCGACAATTTGGCCCTCTCTGCTTTCCTGCGGACTCTAGCCTCAAAAGCACCTTTTTTCACTTTCGGCGGTGTTTAGAGCAAAAAAGACAAACGTCCAGCTTTTGCTGCCACAGCAAAGGTGCCAGCGGGGAAAAGTGATGCTGGTCCTCACTGCCTCCTGGAACCCCTTCAAATGCCCGAGACAATTTGGCCCTCTCTGCTTTCCTGCGGACTCTAGCCTCAAAAGCACCGTTTTTTAACTTTCGGCGCTGTTTGGAGCAAAAAAGACAAACGTCCAGCTTTTGCTGCCACAGCAAAGGTGCCAGCGGGGAAAAGTGTTGCTGGTCCTCACTGCCTCCTGGAACCCCTTCAAATGCCCCAGACAATTTGGCCCTCTCTGCTTTCCTGCGGACTTTAGCTTCAAAAGCACCTTTTTTCACTTTCGGCGCTGTTTGGAGCCAAAAAGACAAACGTCCAGCTTTTGCTGCCACAGCAAAGGTGCCAGCGGGGAAAAGTGATGCTGGTCCTCACTGCCTCCTGGAACCCCTTCAAATGCCCCAGACAATTTGGCCCTCTCTGCTTTCCTGTGGACTCTAGCCTCAAAAGCACCGTTTTTCACTTTCGGCGCTGTTTGGAGCAAAAAAGACAAACGTCCAGCTTTTGCTGCCACAGCAAAGGTGCCAGCGGGGAAAAGTGATGCTGGTCCTCACTGCCTCCTGGAACCCCTTCAAATGCCCCAGACAATTTGGCCCTCTCTGCTTTCCTGTGGACTCTAGCCTCAAAAGCACCGTTTTTCACTTTCGCCGCTGTTTGGAGCAAAAAAGACAAACGTCCAGCTTTTGCTGCCACAGCAAAGGTGCCAGCGGGGAAAAGTGATGCTGGTCCTCACTGCCTCCTGGAACCTTCTCAAATGCCCCTGACAATTTGGCCCTCTCTGCTTTCCTGCGGACTCTAGCCTCAAAAGCACCGTTTTTCACTTTCGGCGCTGTTTGGAGCAAAGAAGACAAACGTCCAGCTTTTGCTGCCACAGCAAAGGTGCCAGCGGGGAAAAGTGATGCTGGTCCTCACTGCCTCCTGGAACCCCTTCAAATGCCACAGACAATTTGGCCCTCTCTGCTTTCCTGCGGACTCTAGCCTCAAAAGCACCGATTTTCACTTTCGGCGCTGTTTGGAGCAAAAAAGACAAACGTCCAGCTTTTGCTGCCACAGCAAAGGTGCCAGCGGGGAAAAGTGATGCTGGTCCTCACTGCCTCCTGGAACCCCTTCAAATGCCCCAGACAATTTGGCCCTCTCTGCTTTCCTGCGGACTCTAGCCTCAAAAGCACCTTTTTTCACTTTCGGCGCTGTTTGGAGCCAAAAAGACAAACGTCCAGCTTTTGCTGCCACAGCAAAGGTGCCAGCGGGGAAAAGTGATGCTGGTCCTCACTGCCTCTTGGAACCCCTTCAAATGCCCCAGACAATTTGGGCCTCTCTGCTTTCCTGCGGACTCTAGCCTCAAAAGCACCGATTTTCACTTTCGGCGTTGTTTGGAGCAAAAAAGACAAACGTCCAGCTTTTGCTGCCACAGCAAAGGTGCCAGCGGGGAAAAGTGATGCTGGTCCTCACTGCCTCCTGGAACCCCTTCAAATGCCCCAGACAATTTGGCCCTCTCTGCTTTCCTGCGGACTCTAGCCTCAAAAGCACCGTTTTTCACTTTCGGCGCTGTTTGGAGCAAAGAAGACAAACGTCCAGCTTTTGCTGCCACAGCAAAGGTGCCAGCGGGGAAAACTGATGCTGGTCCTCACTGCCTCCTGGAACCCCTTCAAATGCCCCAGACAATTTGGCCCTCTCTGCTTTCCTGCGGACTCTAGCCTCAAAAGCACCGTTTTTCACTTTCGGCGCTGTTTGGAGCAAAAAAGACAAACGTCTAGGTTTTCCTGCCACAGCGAAGGTGCCAGCCTCAAAAGCACCTCTTTGTTGTTCAAGCAGGTTCTAGACGTTTGCCTTTTTTCCTCCGGAGACGGCCGAGATGGAAAACAGGTGCTTTTGAGGCTGGAGTGTGAGGGTAAGCAGAGAGGGCCAAAGGGTGTGGGGCATTTGAAGGGGTTCCAGGAGGCAGTGAGGAGCAGCATCACTTTTCCCCTCTGTGAACTTTCTTGTTAAAGCAGGTTGTAGACGTTTTCTTTTTTTCCTCCGGAGACGGCCGAGATTGAAAAGAGTTGCTTTTGAGGCTGGAGTGCGAGGGTAAGCAGAGAGGGCCAAAGGGTGTGGGGCATTTGAAGGGGTTCCAGGAGGCAGTGAGGACCAGCATCACCTTTACCCTTTGGCACCTTTGCTCTGGCAGCTGGAGTTGGACGTTTGCCTTTTTTGCTCCGGACGTCGCCGAAAGTGAAAAAAGATGCTTTTGAGGCTAGATTCCGCAGGAAAGGAGAGAGGATTAAAGTGTGGGGGGCATTTGAAGACGTTCCAGGAGGCAGTCAAGACCACCATCACTTTTCCCCGCTGGCATCTTTTCTGTGGCAGCAAAAGGTGGACGTTTGTCTGTTTTCCTCAGGAGCCTGCTGAGATTGAAAACAGGTGCTTTTGAGGCTAGATTCCGCAGGAAAGCAGAGAGGCTTAAAGTGTTATGGGCATTTGAAGACGTTCCAGGTGTCAGTGAGAACCAGCATCACTTTGCCCCTCTGTGAACTTTGTTGTTGAAGCAGGTTCTAGATGTTTCCCTTTTTTCCTCCGGAGACCGCCGACTTTGAAAACAGGTACTTTTGAGGCTGGAGTGCGAGGGTAAGCAGAGAGGGCCAAAGGGTGTGGGGCATTTGAAGGGGTTCCAGGAGGCAGTGAGGAGCAGCATCACTTTTCCCCTCTGTGAACTTTGTTGTTGAAGCAGGTTCTAGACGTTTGCCTTTTTTCCTCCGGAGACGGCCGAGATTGAAAAGAGCTGCTTTTGAGGCTGGAGTGCGAGGGTAAGCAGAGAGGGCCAAAGGGTGTGGGGCATTTGAAGGGGTTCCAGGAGGCAGTGAGGACCAGCATCACTTTTCCCCTCTGTGAACTTTGTTGTTGAAGCAGGTTCTAGACGTTTTCCTTTTTTCTCCGGAGATGGCCGAGATTGAAAACAGGGGCTTTTGAGGTTCAAGTGCGAAGGTAGAGCATAGAGAGCCAAAGGGTCTGGGGCATTTGAAGGGGTTCCAGGAGGCAGTGAGGAGCAGCATCACCTTTCCCTGCTGGCACCTTTGCTGTGGGAGCAGGAGCTGGACGTTTGCCTTTTTTGATTGGACGTCGCCAAAATTGAAAAAAGATGCTTTTGAGGCTAGATTCCGCAGGAAAGTAGAGAGGATTAAAGCATGTGGGGCATTTGAAGACGTTCAAGGTGTCAGTGAGAACAAGCGTTAGTTTTCCCCTCTGTGAACTTTGTTGTTGAAGCAGGTTCTAGATGTTTGCCTTTTTTCCTCCAGAGACGGCCGAGATTGAAAAGAGGTGCTTTTGAGGCTGGAGTGCCAATGTAAGCAGAAAGGGCCAAAGGGTGTGGGGCTTTTTAAGGGGTTCCAGGAGGCAGTGAGGACCAGCATCACCTTTCCCTGCTGGCACCTTTGCTGTGGCAGCAGGAGCTGTGATGTTTGCCTGTTGTGATTGGACGTCACCGAAATTGAAAAAAGGTGATTTTGAGGCTATATTACGCAGGAAAGCAGAGAGGCTTAAAGTGTGTGGGGCATTTAAAGACGTTACAGGAGCAGTCAGGAGCAGCATCACTTTTCACCGCTGGCACCTTTGCTCTGGCAGCAAAAGCTGTATGTTTCTCTGTTTTCCTCCGGAGACCGCCGACATTGAAAACAGGTACTTTTGAGGCTGGAGTGCAAAGGTAAGCAGAGTGGGCCAAAGGGTGTGGGGCATTTGAAAACGTTCCAGGTATCTGTGAGAACCAGCATCACTTTTCCCCTCTGTGAACTTTGTTGTTGAAGCAGGTGCTGGTCGTTTGCCTTTTTTCCTCCGGAGACGGCCCAGATTGAAAGCTGGTGCTTTTGAGGCTGGAGTGCGAGGGTAAGCACAGAGGCGCTTAAAGCGTGTGGGGCATTTGAAGGGGTTCCAGGAGGCAGTGAGGACCAGCATCACCTTTCTGCTCTGGCAACTTTGCTGTGGCAGCATGAGCTGGACGTTTGCCTTGTTTCCTCCGGACGTCGCCGAAAGTGAAAAAAGTTGCTTTTGAGGCTAGATTCCGCAGGAAAGCAGAGAGGCTTAAAGTGTGTGGTGCATTTGAAGATGTTCCAGGAGGCAGTCAGGACCAGTATCACTTTGTCCCTCTGTGAACTTCGTTGTTGAAGCAGGTTCTAGACGTTTGCCTTTTTTCCTCTGGAGATGCCGGAGATTGAAAACAGGTTCTTTTGAGGCTGGAGTGCAAGGGTAAGCAGAGAGGGCCAAAGGGTGTGGGGCATTTGAAGGGGTTCCAGGAGGCAGTGAGGACCAGCATGATTTTATCCCCCTGGCACATTTACTGTGGCAGCAGGAGCTGGATGTTTGCCTTTTTTGCTGTGGAGGCCGCCGAGAGTGAAAAAAGTGGTTTTGAGGCGAGAGTCCGCAGGAAAGCAGAGAGGGCCCAAGTGTGTGGGGCATTTGAAGGGCTTCCAGGAGGAAGTGAGGACCAGCATCACTTTTCCCCCCTGGCACCTTTGCTGTGGCAGCAGGAGCTGGACTTTTTCCTCTGCGACGGATACCACCTCCAGGGCAGGTAAGACTGCTCTGGGAGAAAGGATCTGTAGCTAAAAAGACCATCGGAAAGCTCTCTTTGGGGCTATTTTGATCCCCAGCAAAGCCTCGTCCTCTTTCTTGGGGCTGACATTTCGTGGGCAGGCTGTCGACTAAGCCTGGGCAGAGCCAGCTCATCCCGTGTCACAAGTAATCGAGCCATTAACGTGCGTAAGGGCCATTGGGAGAGAGACCGGCTCCAGGACAGGTCAGACTGCGCTGGGAGAAGGGGTCTGTAGCTAAAAATGCTGATGTAGAGCTCTTTTGGGGGCTTTTTTTGGCGCTGGGCGAGGCCTCTTCCTCGTGCTGGTGGCTGACAGCTGGTGGGCAGGCTGCTGACTAAGGCTGGGCGGAGCCAGCTCCTCTGGTGGTTCATCACACTGCCGACTTATAAGGAGCCCCAGGGAGGGCTAGCTTCTGTCCCCTGAGCAGTAACCAGCGTGTGGGGGTTTGTCCCGGTTGGTGCCTCATGTGGTTGTAGCTCATACGGCAGGGTCCTGAGCTTCTGCTACTGTACAAGGTAAGTTCAATTCCTTTTACTAGTCAGTCGACTAGCATGTTTATTCCAACTGACCCATCCACTGTCTCTTGCTTGCAGACATCCAACCGTGGTTAGAAGTAGGTCAAAGGCTATTGTTAAGAAAGCTGTGGGCACCCAGGCAGAGGCCCCAGGGTGTCCAGGCCTCTGGCTGTAGGGAGTGCAGGGGCCTGGTTCTTGCCATGGAGGGTAGGGGGGACAACAGCTGTGTCAGATGTGAACAGGTGAACAATCTCCTCAGCCTGGTGGTTGAGCTGAAGGAGGAAGTGGAGAGGTTGAGGACTATCAGGGAGTGTGAGAGGGAGATCGACTGGTGGGCCCACTCCCTGAGAGTAAGGGAACATGTTGGGGCCTCACGTACACCAGAGGACCCTCTCCTCACTTCTCACCCGGCAATAGAAGGGGACCTCAAAGAAGAGGGGGATCTCAGAGAAGAGGGGGAATGGAAAGAGGTCCCGGCTAGGCGAAGCAGGCAAATCCCCTCCCTGCCCCTCCCACCTCCCCAGTTATCCCTGCAGGACCGGTACGGAATCTTGCAGGAGGAACTGGCTGTTGGAGAGGAGGATGCTACATCTAGGCAGGAAGTGCCAGAAAGACCAAGTCGCCGTAGACTTGGCATCACGACTAGTTCTAAAAGGAAAAGCAGAAGGGTCATCGTTGTGGGTGACTCTCTATTGAAGGGGCAGAGGGACCAATATGCTGTCCTGACCCTCTTCACAGGGAAGTCTGCTGCCTCCCTGGGGCACGGGTCAGGGATGTGTTAGACAAAGTTCCTATTCTTGTCAACCCTTCTGATTATTACCCCCTTTATTTCAGGTGGGCAGTGATGATGTGGGAAGAAGGAGCCTGAAATCAATTATAAGAGATTTTAAAGCCTTGGGAAGGGTGCTTAAGGGATCAGGAACACAAGTAGTGTTCTCCTCTAGCCCATCAGTGGCTATCATGAGTGAGGAAATTAATAGGAAGAGACAGCAGGTCAACTCGTGGCTTCAGGACTGGTGTTACCAACAGGGCTTTGGGTTTTTTAATCACAGGTTGCCTTATGAGACACCTGGCCTGCTGGTGGCAGGTGGGATGAGCCTGTCCCAGAGGGGGAAAAGAATTTTGGGACAGGAATTAGCAGGGCTCATTGACAGGGCTTTAAACTAGATATGAGGGGGGAGGGGGGGATAAGTGGGCCTGTTAGGACTAAACTCAAGGAAAACACGCCAGGGCTTGAGGCATGGTGGACTAGCATGGGCTCTTACTCTACCAATTCATTTCAGAGAAGCGATAGACACCTAGGAATTGTAGAAACACCTGAGAGGGGCCTGGTAGGAAATGGGGCCCACACTCACAAAAAGATGTTCAAACCATTAGCTCGTCTGAAGTGCATCTATACCAATGCACGCAATATGAACAATAAACAGGAGGAGCTTGAAGCCATGACGCACCAGGAAAACTATGACATAGTGGCTATCATGGAAACGTAGTGGGATGCCTCACAAGACTGGAGTGCCACAATTGAAGGCTACAAACTCTTCAGGAGAGATAGACAGGAAAGGAGAGGTGGTGGAGTGGCTGTGTAGGTCAGAGAATGCTATGAGAGCTCAGAAATTAAGTATAGTGATAACACGGCCGAGAGTGTTTGGATTAGGGTAAGGGTAAATAAAGGTGACATCACTGTGGGAGTCTGCTATAGACCTCCCAACCAAAGCAGTGAGGTGGACAAAGCCTTCTATAAGCAACTGGGAGAAATAGCGCAGTCGTTTGCCATTGTACTTGTGGGGGACTTTAACTTCCCCGATATCTGCTGGGAATACAACATGGCAGACAGGGAACAATCCAGGAGGTTCCTGGAATGTGTGGAGGATAACTTCCTCGTGCAGCTGATAAGTGAGCCGACCAGGGAAAGTGCCCTCCTAGACCTGCTCCTTGTGAATAGGGAAGAACTTGTGGGGGAAGTAAAGGTTGGAGGCCGTCTAGGGCACAGTGATCATGAGGTGATTGAGTTCTCGATCCTTGGAGAAACAAGGAGAAGGGTTACCAAAACTGCCACCTTAGACTTCCGGAGGGCAAATTTTAATCTGTTCAGAAGACTGCTAGACAGAATCCCTTGGGAGGATGCCCTGATGGATACAGGAGTCCAGGAAGGATGGACATACTTCAAGAAAGAAGTCTTAAAGGCACAGGAGCAGGCTGTTCCCATGTGCCGAAAAAAAAGTAGGCGGGGAAGGAGGCCAGCCTGGCTAAATAGGGATCTCTTGCTGGATCTCAAAAAAAAAAAAAAAAAAAAAAAAAAAAAAAGAGAGAGAGAGAGTCTAGGACCTTTGGAAGAGGGAGGAAGTCTCTCATGAAGACTATAAAGATGTAGCAAAGCTATGCAGGGAGAAAATAAGGAGAGCCAAAGCACAAAGCGCAGCTAGAGCTCAACCTGGCTACAGCTGTTAAGGATAATAAAAAACGTTTCTATAAATTCATTAATAACAAAAAGAGGATTAGGGAAAATCTCCCTCCTTTATTGGATGCCGAGGGAAACATACCAAAGGATGAGGAAAAGGCTGATGTGCTCAATGCCTACTTTGCGTCAGTCTTTAGCAGTGGAACTAGCTGTTCCCTGGACACCCAGCCTCAAGAGCTAGGAGAAAGGGAGGGGAAGCACAATGAGAGCATCACGATTAAAGAGGAAAAGATCAGTGACCTGCTATGCCATTTGGATGCACACAAGTCTATAGGACCGGATGGGCTACACCCAAGAGTGCTGAAAGAGTCGGCAGATGTGCTCGCCAAACCGCTTTCCATCATTTACAAAAAATCATGGCTAACTGGGGAATTCCCAATGGACTGGAGGGTGGCAAATGTAACGCCCATCTACAAGAAAGGCAAAAAGGAGGATCCAGGTAACTATAGACCTGTCAGTCTAACCTCGATACCAGGAAAGGTCATGGAGCAGGTCATCTTGAGTGCCATCAAAACCCACATAATGGGCAACCAGGGGATCAGGCCTAGTCAGCATGGGTTTATGGAAGGCAGGTCCTGCCAGACGAACCTCATCTCCTTCTATGACGAGATTACCAGAATATTGGACGAGGGAAAGGCTATTGATATTGTATGCCTGGACTTTCAAAAAGCATTGGATACTGTCCCCCGTACAATTCTCGTGGAAAAACTGGCTTCGCATGGCCTGAATGAGCATACGATCCGCTGGATCAAGCACTGGCTGACTGGAAGGTCCCAAAGAGTGGTGGTGAATGGATTTAAATCCAGCCGGCGGCCTGTCACAAGTGGTGTGCCTCAGGGCTCAGTGTTGGGACCATTTCTGTTCAACGTCTTTATTGATGATCTCGATAAGGACACAGGGTGTATCATCAGCAAGTTTGCAGATGACACCAAGTTAAGCAGGAGTGTTGGTTCCCAGGAGGATAGGGAAGCTCTACAGAGAGACTTAGATTGGATCATTGGGCCAACATCAATGGTATGAGTTTCAACAAGGGCAAGTGCCAGGTCCTGCACTTGGGCCACAATAACCCCATGCAGCGCTACAGGCTTGGGGAGGTGTGGCTGGAAAGCTGCCTGGCAGAAAGCAACCTGGGGGTTCTCATTGACAAGGGGCTGAATATGAGCCGGCAGTGTGCCCAGGTGGCCAAGAAAGCCACCGGCATCCTGCCTGGTCTTAGAAATAGCGTGGCCAGCAGAAGCAGGGAGGTGATTGTGCCCCTGTACTCAGCACTGGTGAGGCCACACCTTGAGTATTGTGTCCAGTTTTGGGCACCTCAATACAAGAGAGAGATCGAGGTACTGGAGCGAGTGCAGAGGAGGGCAACGAAGCTGGTGAAGGGCCTAGCAAACAAATCATATGAAGAGCGGTTGAAGGAGCTGGGA
This sequence comes from Vanellus vanellus, assembly GCF_965231255.1. Classification (NCBI taxonomy): domain Eukaryota; kingdom Metazoa; phylum Chordata; class Aves; order Charadriiformes; family Charadriidae; genus Vanellus; species Vanellus vanellus. The sequence continues at coordinate 135,239 of NW_028127255.1, read as the reverse complement.
CTGTTTAGTTTGAGGAGGAGGAGGCTGAGGGGAGACCTCATCACTCTCTACAACTATTTGAAAGGACACTGTAGAGAGATTGGTGCCGGTCTCTTCTCACAGGTAATTAATGACAGAACAAGAGGGAATGGCTTCAAGCTCCAACAGGGTAGGTTTAGACTGAACATTAGGAAAGAATTTTTCACAGAAAGAGTGGCTGGGCATTGGAATAGACTGCCCAGGGAGGTGGTTGAGTCACCGTCCCTGGATGTGTTTAAGAGACGTTTAGATGTGGTGTTGGGGGATATGGTATAGGGGAGACTTTGCAGAGTAGGGTAGGTGGCTGGACTCGATGATCCCAAGGGTCTCTTCCAACCTAGACAATTATATGATTCTATGATTCTATATATATTGTCACACACGTGGTGACTCCCTGCAACAATTGAGTGTAGATGGAAAAGGTGGAAATGGGCTGTTAACCCTTCGTGTACTTTCCTGAGATATACAACATACGTCTTTCATAGAGTTTTTCTTCATGATCAAGATTTGTGTAGTCTTAAGTTTAACCACCCTAAGGTTAGGAATGTAGTTTAAATTTCTCATGTAGACTGTTGGAAATGGAGAGATATAGGCACTCTTTTGGGGCTATTTATTGAATCATAAGACAGTGCCAAAGACAGGTGAGAGGACTCACTTTCCCAGAGGTGCTCCGTGCTCTCTGCTGGCTGTCTTGAGTGTCTACAGGATTAGATGCAGTGATACACCAAACTTTTATATTACTAAATGTAGATTAAATAAATACCCCCTTGAAGTGTCTTGTAAAAGGTAGTAACAAGAGAGTTCCATTTTGTTTTGAATGTTGGGCTTTATCCAACATAATTAAGGTCAGAGGAAGACAAGCTAATAAATATTTACCTCCCTTAATATGTTTATCCTTATTCTTGGCCAAGTGGCATGACTGAAGAAAATATAACTAGTTTATTCAATGAATCAGTAACAATATAATTCCACTGTAGGAGGGAGAGTTATGTTCTTAATATGACAAGAAACCAGAGTAACCAGTAGATTAGGCATGAAGAATTGCTGGGCAGAAACATGACCTGCCACTTTTAATAAAAAAGAATATTATTGTTTGTTTTGTGTAAATGTGCGGGATAAAATCTTGATAATACTGTTCTATGTAAAGCAGATTTGAGTAGGATGATGTGCTGATAAAAATTGGGAGTGGAAAATGTGTCTCAATTTTGAATAATACAGACAAGTGAAGTCACATTTTTTCGACTGACCGTTTTTGCCAGCCTGAATTGTTAAATAGAATTGGGCAACATTAGTTTCTTCTCATTTCTACATTTAAAATGTTTGTTATTAAAATAGTTTTGATAAGCTATTTCTGGCAAGTATTTCAATATATTTAGACTATAAACAAGGAAATCAGTAACAATACATGAATATAGCTTTTAAGATATATCTTCATTTATAACTACATACATTCCGAGAAAAGGATAGAGATGAGAAAAAATTCTAGAATGAAATCTCTCTTTATACCCATATTTACAGAAAGCTTTTGAAATAGACTGTTTATGTAATTTTTTTGTGAGCCTTAGTGAATCATCTATTTGGTTTTGTGGTAGTCTTTGCATATTTTTATTCGTTTCCGTTATAAACTTCATGTAATTATAAGAAGAGCAGAGTCTTTGCATTGTTCTCATTTCTCAGGGTGCTCTTGAGTACAGATGACTCTGTGAGACTTCTTTCCTATAGGAGGTGATTGCTCTGTGGCAGAGAGGAACACATGTGTTGAAGGGAAAAGATGAGAGGCACTACCTCGGGAAAGAGAAGCAATTGCATCAAAGTATCCCAACGTGAAAGGTACCTAATTATGATGCATTTCATAATTTTTAGATGAGATTACTTTTCTGTGCCTGCAAATGCGCTGGACGTTATACACTCTCCATAAAACCAATCTGAAGTGAAATTTTCTTTCATTGCAAGATGGCAGAAGATGTTCTATGTTATGTACCAGTTCTGCTTCTTTTAGCCAGTCTGCACCCTCTGTTAAATTCAATTGAGCAGGATCGGTCCCTGAGTTGCCAAAAGCTTTGACGTCCACATGTTTGAGCATGTGATGTGCTGTGCATTTTCCACTTCCATCAGGTGAAACAGATTGGAATGTAGTTGATATCTCACAGAACATGGGCCTTACAGAACCGGTCAAACTACAGTCGAGGAAAGAGCATAACCCTCGATAAGTGCACTTAGAAGCTAGTCACATACAGCAAATTAAAATACTGACACCTAAGTACCTTGGTGGATAGGCTTCATCCTTTTCACAAGAGAATTCTAGAGTAGATTTGGCAGTGTATAAAATGTATCAATCCGATTACTGCAGGTAAATTTTCACCTGATATTACTTTGCAGTTTTGGAGCAAAGAAAAAAAGGACAGAGTTTGGCTTTCAGCCACCCCATAAACTGAAGCAGAAGTCCATAATTTCTGCTGCATTCTGGCCTGAACTGAGAGGAACTAAATACTTCCTTTTCTCCTGCTAAAGTAAATTAAGAACAGGCAGAGTAGCAGGGGCCGGGCGAAGAGCACTGTGGCTACTTTATACTGCCACTTGCCTTGTGAGGTTCCGTTTGTAGTTCGAAGTGGGCTTACCTCTGCCACCAGTAGCCTCATCATTGGCAGTATTTTGTTATGTTCACAAACTGCCAGGATGTATCCAGATGCTACAGACGGAAGAAGTAATTCATAGTTCAGCCAGGGGGTGTCCTTTGGCATGCGTTGGTCTCCATGGGCTCAACCATGGATGTTCCAGAGGTCCGCATGCCACCGATACAGTGCAGAGAAAGGATGTACCTGGGCAGGTGGTCAGCACTGAGAGGAGCGGAGTGGATGAGGCATTTGTGTTCACAGCTGCTGTTGAGAGAGTCTGAAAAGACAGATACATTCCGAGAAAGGGATAGAGATGTTTCCCCAAAGCGCTTCTTTAATTGAATTGGGAGTTGGGCAGGGAGGAACCTAATGAAATTCAACAAGGATAAATGTAGGGTACTGCATCTGGGGAGGAATAACCCCATGCATCAGTACAGGTTGGGGGCTGACCTCCCAGAGAGCAGCTCTGTGGAAAGGGACCCGGGAGTCCTGGTGGACAACAGGATGACCATGAGCCAGCAATGTGCCCTGGCGGCCAAGAGGGCCAATGGCATCCTGGGGCGCATCAAAAAGCGTGTGGCCAGCAGGTGGAGGGAGGTCATCCTCCCCCTCTGCTCTGCCCTGGTGAGGCCGCATCTGGGGTACTGCGTCCAGTTCTGGGCTCTCCAGTTCAAGAAAGACAGGGATCTGCTGGAGAGGCTCCAGCAAAGGGCTACGAAGATGATTAGGGGATTAGAACATCTTTCATATGAGGAAAGGCTGAGGAACTTGGGTCTCTTTAGTCTAGAGAAAAGAAGAGTGAGGGGGGATCTTATTAATGCTTTCAAATACTTACAGGGAGGATGCCAGAGGGATGGGAGGAGTCTTTTTTCAGTGGTGCCCATTGATAGGACGAGGGGTAACGGGCACAAGCTTAAACATAGGAAGTTCCATCTTAACATGAGGAGGAACTTCTTCACTTTGAGGGTAGTGGAGCACTGGAACAGGCTACCCAGAGAGGTTGTGGAGTCTCCCACTCTGGAGATGTTCAAAACCCGCCTGGACGCTGTCCTGTGCAACCTGTTGTAGGTGACCCTGCTCGGGCAGGGGGGTTGGACTAGATGATCTCCAGAGGTCCCTTCCAACCCTGACTATTCTGTGATTCTGTGAATTCTCTGAGGCACATCACAGGTACTATGATGACACGCATCTTGAAAATGCCATAAATTCAATCAGATAGGGTTCCCAAATACCATTCATGAAAAGTGAGAGGCTAAAGAACGGGCGGGTTATTTGTAGCTGGTTCTTTACTTTGGAGCCATCGTCTTCTTTAACCTGTGTATTGACCTATATTTTCTTAGAGAGCGTGGGAGGTACGCATCAGGTGCTCGAGGTACACCAGACAGCATCCAGGTAACTAACAATAGAGAAAGAAGAATATAGACGGAGAGGTTCGAGGATATTGCACTGAACACCTCGTTAGCTCATAGAGGTGGGAGGAAGAGGACGGCCGTGCCATTCCCTGTGCTTACACACAAGCAGCTCAAACATTCTTTCTGTTGCCTTTCCAGGCAATGGTAATACAATTCCTACAACCATTAGCAGCACAAAAAGAGGAGGAGAATGTTCCGGAAGGAGAGTACCCACAGAGAGTATTCCCAGAACAGACCACAGGTCCTTTGAAAATGGAGGTAATATACTTAAGCATCACTTCTCATTGCTGAACATCATGTGGTAAATAACTGAATAGGCACACATTAAATTTCATCATTTTGTATTTGAGTTATTCTTTTTTATTTACATTCTAGAGACTCTTTCTCATACTGCATCATTAATTATAACATTCCAAAACACCATTTATGATTCTGCTTGTTTTAGGATTATATTAAAAAAGGAATCCTCTATGCTGATTCCAATCGATTTGTTTTCTGCTTAATCTTGGAAAAGAAAATGGTTCTGTGGAGCTATAAAAAAGACCTGCCTATAGTATAATACCCTTATTCACTAGGTATGCTGACGTCAGAGGTAAAGGTACTATATGAAGGTTGAGTCTTTCGCCATACAATGGTATTTCTGCAATGTTGTTTGTCACCAATGCCAATTTGTCAGCAATGCCCGTTCAGCTGTTAGAATTATGTGTGGGCCCATGCTGGAAACTGTATCACTGAGGATTTAAATTATCCTTTAATAAAGTGAAGTTGTTTTCATCCCATGTCATTTTAGTTTTTCAGCTTGCAGGGCAACACACAGCTGAGCTGATACAACTGAGACAGAGGCAAAGCACACCTCATGGGCAAGGGATGAGCAATAAGCACTGGTAGACAGGAACATATTAAGGCTCCTGTTTTGCTGCTAAGCGAGTTTTCTTGTAAGGACATGCGGCTCAAGCTCACAAGTTGTCACCTTACACTTTGGAGTCCGTTTGCATTGGGTTCCATTCAGGTGTTACACTGACTTTGGAAAAGGTTTCGTTCCCCCTGTGACACACATATAAATTGCATGCAACTTTTGATTCTCCGTTATTACAAACACATATTTGGTTTAAAGCAAATGTTTGTAGTTTGAAATGGTAAACCCTAAATGCAATATTCATGAAGATTTTCTAATTCATAATGAGAAGCACTCTGAGCCAGCACTGATCAAAGCAATGGTAGGAGTTCAAAGTAATGTTGATCTTTGTGTTTATAGTCAGTTTTTGAGTTTGCTTTCAAGATTTTGCAACCGCAAACTCTGCTAGAGGAAATATAGCAACTTTTGCTTTCTTTTGGCGGAATGAGACTTTTAGAATAATTAACACGTGAAAACGTGATCTACCCAAGAAGGCTTCATAAAGCGGGACATTAGGTTTTCAAAACACCGTAGCATTTTTCACAAGAAAATTTTGTATGCTTCTTAAAAAAGTAAATATGTGTTATTTTAATCCCTCAGAAACAAACCACACTGAGCTGGTAAAGAACAGTCACTGTAAAGAAGTAAAAGAAATGAAATGGATTTCTGCGGAGCCAAGAAACTCACCTAATGCAGTAACAGGCAAAGGTATTTTGAGAAAAGAGTTGGTTTATTCATTTTCATTGACTAAACTGTTAGATGATTTAGCACCACCTAGTTAATTTCTGTTCTCAGGGTCAAAGATGGACAGTCCATATTTGGATTGGACTAACGACAAAGAACATTTATTTAATCTTGTCTTCCAGCCTCCAGTCTCCTGCAATGTGTCAAATTTTGAGTAACAGCACAACATTATTGTTTAAGTTTTTGGTTTTTTTTTTCCCTTTTAGGATATCATGTTTCAGACCCCAAAGTAAAACCACATCACCAACAAAGAGGTCAACGTAAAGATGATGAAACTGCTGCTTCTGCACCTTACATGAGGGGAAACTGGAAGAAAGGCTTATTTCAATTCTTCAGAACCTCAAAGAGCAGCACATGTAGTGTACCGTACTGTCACCGTCACCCCAAAACCAAAGTTCAGTGGACCTACAGGTGGGTTCCTGCTTGCACGAGATTCTCAAAATGCCTCAAATATATCTGTCTGTATTGTGCTGCTTTTGATTTTGCCCCTGCAGGTGACTTTTAAGTTATTTCTGCCTAAATATGGGCAAGAGTGAAAATTGTGATGGATCAAATTTAGAAGCAGATTGCAGCAGTATGCATCGGAAGAAATGTAGAGCTTTATAAAGCTTTACAGTTAGTCAGACAGTTCATGAACAATAATTTAGTCACCTTCATAGCAGGAATTCATGTCTCTGCCAACAAAAAAGGATGGATGCAATGATTTGCTGATGTGCACTAACATACCCATCCCTACTTTTTACAGCATCTTTTATGTGATTTACTCTTTTGAAATATGTAATAAGCTGTGGATTAGTCCACCTTTAACTTCTCATTTTAATTGATATCTAAACATTGATAGCAATAGTACTAGTTTTGAAGTAAAATTTCAGTTTCTTCTCAAGAAATGTTTCTTGTTCAACTTTTTTCCTCCCAGCAGAAGATGAAAGAATGCTTGCTTTGCATGGTATTTTTCCACAGCTAGGATTTCTCTGGAGTCTTTATTATGATGGATTTGTGACTGTTTTCATTATTTAGGACTATTTTTCATCTTGAATAAGCAAGGGCTCGGGTCTTACTCAAATTTCTGTTACTGATTTAAATGTACTCTAAATGTTTGTGATTTATACTGTTATTTTTTTCACATGATTTGTGTTGGATGGAGGACTGAATTAATTCTTCCTGCCATTCATGCAGCCGTCGGGGAAAAAGAGCGGCCTGGCTGAACAGGGAGCTAGGGTTGCAACTTAGGTAAAAAAAGAGGATTTATGGACTTTGGAAGGAAGGGCAGGCCACTCGAGAACTGCAAAGAGGTAGTGAGGCTATATAGGGAAAAAATCAGGAGGGCCAAAGCCCAGCTGGAACTAAACTTGGCTTCTGTTGTCAAGGACAACAAAAAAAGTTTCTATAAATATATTAGCAATAAAAAGAAGACTGAGGATAATCTCTCTCCTCTAGTAGATGGGGCCGGTAACATAGTGACCAAGGATGAGGAACAGACTGAGGTACTTAATGCCACCTTTGCCCCAGTCTTCAGCAGTAGGACCAGTCGTTCCCTGAGTACCCAGACCCCTGAGCTAGAAGACAGAACGAAGGAAAGTTCTGGGAAGCAGAACGAAGCCCCTGTAATCCAAAGGGAAATGGTGAGGGACCTGCTTCAGCACCTGGAGGTACACAAATCTATGGGGCCGGATGGGATCCACCCAAGGGTACTGAAGGAGCTGGTGGAAGTGCTCACCAGGTCACTTTGCATCGTTCATGAGCAGTGCGGGATAACTGGGGAGGTCCCAGCTGACTGGAGGTTGGCAAATGTGACACCCTTCCACAAGAAGGGCTGGAAGGAGGATCCAGGGAACTACAGGCCAGTCAGTCTGACCTCGGTGCCTGGGAAGGTCATGGAACAGGTCATCCTTGGTGCCATTACACGGCACATGCCGGAGAACAGGGTGATCAGGCCCAGTCAGCATGGGTTTGTGAAAGGCAGGTCATGCTTGACAAACCTGATCTCCTCCTATGATAAGATGACCCACTTAGTGGATGAGGGAGAAGCTGTGGATGGTATCGACCTGGATGTTTGCAAAGCTTTTGGCACCGTTTCCCACAGCATTCTCCTGGAGATACTGGCTGCTCAAGGCCTGGACAGGTGTACTCTTTGCTGGATCAAACACTGGCTGGATGGCTGTGCCCAGAGAGTGGTGGTGAATGGAGTTAAATCCAGTTGGTGTCCAGTCACAAGTGGTGTCCCCCAGGGCTTGGTGCTGGGGCCGGTTCTCTTTAATATCTTTATCAATGATCTGGATGAGGGGATCGAATGCACTGTCAGTAAGTTCGCAGATGACACTAAGCTAGGCGGGTGTGTTGATCTGCTTGAGGGTAGGATGGCTCTGCAGAGGGATCTGGACAGACTGGACCGATGGGCTGAGGCCAAAGGTATGAGGTTCAACAAGGCCAAGTGGCGGGTCCTGCACTTGGGGCACGACAACCTTGGGCTTGGGGCGGAGTGGCTGGAAAGCTGCCCAGCGGAAAAGGACCTGGGGGTGTTGGTGGACAGCTGGCTGAACATGAGCTGGCAGTGTGCCCAGGTGGCCAAGAAGGCCAACGGCTTCCTGGCCTGTATCAGGAATAGTGTGGTGAGCAGGACTGGGGAAGTGATCATCCCCCTGTATTTGGCACTGGTGAGGCCCCACCTCAAGTATTGTGTTCAATTTTGGGCCCCTCACTACAAGAAGGACATTGAGGTGTTGGAGCATGTCCAGAGAAGGGCTACAAAGCTGATGAGGAGTCTGGAGGACAAATCTTAAGAGGAGCGACTGAGGGAGCTGGGGTTGTTTAGCCTGGAGAAAAGGAGGCTGAGGGGAGACCTTATCACCCTCTACAACTACCTGAAAGGAGGGGGTAGAGAGGTGGGAGCTGACCTCTTCTCCCTGGTGAAAACTGATAAGACGAGAGGAAATGGATCCAAGTTATGTCACGTGAGGTTTAGATTGGATATTAGGAAACATTTTTTCACTGAAAGGGTTGTTAAACGTTGGAATACGCTGCCCAGGGAGGTGGTGGATTCGCCATCCCTGGAGGTGTTTAAAAAAAGGGTAGATGTGGTAGTCGGCGACATGGTTTAGAAGTGGTTTTGTCAGGGTAGGTTAATGGTTGGACTTGATGATCTTAAAGGACCCTTCCAACTTCAGTGATTCTACGATTCTATGATATTTTCCTTCATCTTTTTTCCGTTTTTGAAATACTCTACTGTCCTCTTGATACTATGTACTATGTCATAAATTTGACAAGAAGCCTACAGGTGGGATTCTGAGTCTTGTATCTTTCTTTTTAGCAATCTTTTTCAGACATAACAATAATTATACGTCTTTCACTTTACGTTTACATTGATGATAGAGCTTCATGCAATCTAGTACAGTACATCACTGGGGGGTTTTTTGCCTTTCTACTTCCCGTTTCCATGGTTTCTCTGGATAATTGTGGTTTTTCATCTGTCACTTCATCAAGAAATTAAGTGGTAAATAATGTAAATAATCATAAGTTAATCAGGTGATTTTATCTTGCCAGTTCCAGTCATCTCTCCTAAGCTGGGTTCTCCTCTTCAGGTGCTTCCCTGTCTTAATTTCCAGTACAAGGAACCTTCTTTCAGACAAAGTAACCCCTACTTTCAGATGAATAAATTTAAGTTAAATGAATCCCAACATCACTGGTTCATCTCAGGGATGAATAGTAGTTGAAGAATAGAATTTCTACGTTGATGAAATGTGGACAGATTTGTACAGAGATTACAGAGAAAACATTCTTAAAGTGAAGAATACATCTTATCAAATTTCCAGGTTACAAAAGGATAAAGCATTTTTAAAAAAAAAATGTGATCAGCATTTTTATCATAGAAACAACCATTACCATTTTCTCTACCTTTACTTTCAGCAGTGCCTGAGCCACGTGGTGGGAAAAGCTCCAAACAGAAGAACCAGCTTGACATAAATAGAAGATTTTGCACCCAAATGGAAAACTACGGTAATACTTACACGTTTTGTATAAATTGCAACTTTGGGGATTATTGTGCAATTAGTAGTTGGAATTAATGGAAATAGTCTGGAATCAACAGAAAATCAGAGTATTAATGATAATGTTTTTTAACCAAGTGTTACAGAAAATGGTTAGCCATTATGCAGCATGCTCTGATGCAAATCAACTGCCTAGAACAAAACCATCATGTTGCCTTGCCTCTAGTGCTTTCACAAGCAGAGATAAAGGAGGGGATTGGATTATAGACTCGTTGAATCTAAAAGCACTTGATGCCTTTGGGAAGGTTTTCAGCGTGGGAACATTCACTTTGTTCAGGTAAAGGATGTCCGCGACAGAATTGCCTCATTTGGAAGATCCTGTGAGCCTGATGTAAACACTGCAAGTTACAAATTATCTTTACCAGAGAGAAAGTCTGTATTTAATACCAGCTTGTGTGTGAGAGACAATGTAGGATTCACCTGATGCCTTCATTGACACTTCAGCTGATGTAACATTCAATTCACGTATCAGACTGAGAGTCTTTCCTGGACCTCTATCTCGTCTCTCATGTAGCCGGAATTAAGAGGCAACGTCTATGTTTTTTTCTATAGACAAATACCCTTCAGGACCTTACAACGCACCAGCTTGGAGGAGAAGAAATCCACATGCATACCCGTTGTCTAAGTATAAAACGACGATTCAGGTAACTGTTTGATAGAAATGTTTACAATTCAGTCTTTTTAGTAAAAGCAACATGCCCCTCCCCACCTAGGAAATGTAAAGGTGCTCTTCAAACTTCCCCAGCCGAAACCCTGCAAGATTCTAAGCAATGCTGAGTAGTCTGAAAGAGCAGTTTTGTTGGTGTGCAGACATGTAATTCTGCCTGTATGACTAACCCGTGATTTCTGAGTTTTCACAATATTACTGATATGAAAGCAAAGTACGTCCTTGCCTTTCAAGTGAGGAGCCAGAAGCAGTGGGGTTTGGCTTGTAGCACTGGCCAAAGCACAGCAGAGACTCTATGAGTGTGATCTCTTTGTCTCTGTTCAATTGCTTGTGAAGCGTCTGCAATAGCGGAATGGTGATCAGCCCAGTTTCCAATTCATAAAAGGACTCGGGCTACAAAACATTCCTGAGATACCCCAAGGACCATGGAAACATTTTACAAGTGTCTCAAAAGCAGAGGTTAGAACCTCTATCTCATGTCTCATGTTGAAAGTTTACCTCTTAAAGCGTTTCTGAAAGAGCACATAGTTTTACTCCAACAAATCATGCACAAAGTGTTCTGTCTCTCTATTTTGACGGCAGAGCCAAGAAGACACAGAAGTGAATAGAAAAGGAGAACAATACATGGAGAGGAGAAAGAGATGAAGCGAGTACTTCAATTTACAAGAAAAATCTAAATTGAAAGAAGGAAGTTATCAATTGGAAAAACTGGAGCCGCTGGAAAAAAGATAAAACAGCAAATTCCAAAAATGAGATGTGGGAAGAACACCACAAAGTTTCAAAACTGATTACAAATTTAAAAAGTATGCTCTGCATGGTCACATATAAATGTCGTCAATACATTCACTAAATTTAGTCTGTTCTGAAAGCTTCCAGTTGAAATTATTTTTACAGACTATGTTTTAATGTATAATTACTAATATGAATAAATACGATTAGTTTTACTTAGCAGTTTCAGAGGACTTGTAACGTAAACAGCAATAGTAATGCATTCTAGGAAGTAGCTGTTCTGGTGTGAAAGCCAGATTCTGAGATGGTTCAGCTGTTTGTCAGATGTTTGGGTGCTCAGTCTCAGTTTGATCTTGAGATTTTGCCATTTTAGCTGGGCATCAGAACTGTGAACTGAAAGAACTTCACAAGAAAACTTTCAGAATTAACTGAAATATGCTTTTACACGTATTTTAAAGTACAAAAGACTGGGTAAAGACTGAGAGGAAAAATTGATAAAGGTGTGGAGGGAGCAATGCTGTTGGAGTGCCGTGTTCCTCTTGGCATGCCTTTTCCAGCCCCACAGTCCCTGGAGCCGGAGGCTTCGTGGCTCTCCGGACCCGAATCCTGGCCATAACTGAAACTTGCGGCTGAGGCTGACCTCCCAACCACTGTGGTGTGGTGGTGCAACACCACCCCAACCCCCCGCCCCACTTTGGCCGCTTGGTGCGATTCCCCATCCCTGGGCTACAAACCAACCCAGGAGGTGTCAGGCACATGTATCTGCCAAAGAGAAAGGACCAGAGCGTTAAGGCACCCCTGCAACATGCCTGGCTCCTGCCTTCGGTGTCGCTCTCTGACAGCCTACCACATCTGTACCTGGGTCATGGCCCAAAAGGGGGCGATACCAGAACTTGCAGATCTGGCAAATTCTGGACTTGCACAACTAGTGGAAAGTACCAGAATATTCCATCGTCCAGTTGGGCTGGAGTGGAAAAATACTCCTGGATGGCAGTGAGCTGTGGCCAGCACCTCCCCTGAGTCAGGACACTATTCAGGCAGACACCTCAAGGACTGGAGGGCCGGGGCAAGTCAACCCCACCTCGAGTCCCAGTTATCACCCACTGAGGAATACCAGTGCATTGGGAGTATTTGCTCTAAACTCTAAGAGGGAAATTTTAACTCTAGGTGAGCCTCTCTAGGTACACATTACAACTTACGACTGTGGGTGTTCTTATACTTTACTGGATCCAAATATTTGTCTGTGCACATGTAAAAAGGGGCACCTGTCCACTTACGTAGCACTCTCTCTAACAACAATAAATTACACGTGCTTGGGACCGTTCCCTACAATGGAAGCCAACTGGCACAATGACCCTTGTCCATTTGGTTGCATTTGGTTATGCAAAAATTTGCATGCAGAATAGCACTGGGAAATCCCCTGGCCCATTCCCACTTGTGACCAGGGCCGAGGGATTTTGAGATTTTCAGCTGACGTGGGCCAAACCTGTACCTGTTGTGGAATAATTACTAAAAATGATCAATAATACAGCATTGGTCACACATTAAGGAAAGGTATAAAATCAAAAGGTTTCTAGGGTAGAATACAGCCGCAGCCGGTGTGTGAAGAATCCGCTACATCTGCGATTCCCTGTACAATATTGCTTGCAGAGCAACACGGGGGGTGGAGTGGGGTGGAGACTCCAAGGCCAAACCCTGTGATAATCCAGCAAACATGGGAACGAGATGGCACCACGGAAGAAAAACAGTGCGAAGGATGGAGCAGAGTGGAGACACTGCAGCTAAACCCCTGTGATAAACTGGGAACTTGAGGGCCAAACGGAGCCCTCGAAGGTCTTATAGAACTGATAAACTGCCTACTTCTTACCCTGAGCAAACGATCTGTCATTTTTTTGATGAAATGCTGTCCTTTGGTGAACTTTGCTCGTTATAATGTCATTATAATACCAAAACCCACCTCCATCCCAAAAGCTACACGTCTCAAAGGTGCAACCACTGCTGCTTGAGTCTGCGCCCTGAATTGTTCGTAAACTATGCCTTTAAATGCAAGGCAAGAAAATTTTGCACCAATCGTAATGAAAGTATTTATGACTAGAGTCGCTCAAACTCCACCTTGAAGATAAAAAAAAAAAAGTATAAAAATAGCCCAAGAAAGGGGGGATGTGAGGGAATACACCATTGTGGACTTCTGGGACCAGTCGATGGCCTGAGCCTCTCTTCCCCCAGAAGGACGCTCCTGGGTAAGATTCGAACACTTCCGCGGGACACTTAGAGATCTCTACAGAGTGGTTTTATAGCTTAGCGCATTTGTAGTGGTGAATTGGGCATCACTCAGAATTTAAACCTCACCGCACCTCGCCTCCCACCTTGGTGAGGAGTGTGAGAACGCAAGGGGGTTTATTTCCTGCCAAAACTACTTTGCCCCTTAACACAACACACCAGCAGCAGCTGCACTAGGAAGATTCCTGCTCCAGCCCTTTTGCTATCTCACCTACATGTGACATCACCAGCAGCTGCGCAAGCTGACTCCTCTGACTCTCTCTTCTCGCCGAGGCCATATCCCACAGGATTCTTCCGCACAGACCTCTGACCACTTGAATCTGCTCTGCTGAAAGCTGGGGCTGTGGTCCTGCTCATGCCCCGCTCCTCCCTCGATCGCTTGAGCCCTCATGGATTCTCCTTCAAGCAGGTACCAGTCTGGTTCAGGTCCCCCATGAGGACCAGGGCCTGCAAAGGTGAGGCTTCTTTCACTTGTCCAAAGAAGGCCTCATCTACAGCCTCCTCCTGAACAGGAGGTCCCTAGCAGGAACCTGTGAGCACGGCACCCACGTTGGTCTGCCTGCTGACCCTGGCCCCTAAGCCGGCTCCTGTCCCACCCCGAGCAGCAGGCAAGTCCACCTCCTCGCCTTCCCACACGGTCCTTCCTGAAGAGCCCGCATCTCTCCACCGCAGCTCTCCCGCTGTGCCATTTACCCACCACACCTCTGTGGTCCCAGTGTGGTCACAGCCCCAGTAATCACGCGCAGACTTCTGGCCCTGCTGGTGGTATTCCGCGCAGTGTGCAGGAGCGTGCCAGGCATGTCAGGGAGGCAGCAGCTGGACTGGTTTCCCACCCGGGAAGGGTGTGAGAGCCTCCTACCTCGTGTTGGCATGTGCAGGAGAGGGGCTGCACATCTTTGCACTGTGGGGTATGTGTGGACTCGACTCCCTCCTGCCCCTACGAGCAGTTCTGGGATCACACGTGGGGTGTGCACAATCCCTTTAGACCGATCCACGCCAGGCACAGGCCAGTCAGTCCAGCTGGGAACAGCCCCAGAGCTCTTGATTTTGTATTTCTAGGTGCATATCGGCAGCTGAGAAGCCACCCAGCCCCTTGGCTAACCGCCACCGCTACAGCCGCTGCTCCCAGCATCTGCCCCTCTGCTGCAGTACCAGCATGTAGTGCCAGGGAGGAAGAAAGGAAAGCCTACGATCGTATGGAGAGGGAGAAGGCAGAGATATCCCGCAGGCATCGCTCAGGCCACCCGTGGTGGGAGGGATCTGCTTGGGAGGAAGCCTCAAGGTGTCTGTGAAGTGGGAGAGGCCCCTGATGCCCAAGCCCAGGAGAAGGTCCCAGGTGCAGCTGGTCAGCCTGAGGCTGAGTCAGGTGGGGCTGAGACTGACGTGCGGAATTGAAACTCCAGAGACTCCACAACCAAGAAGGTTGTAAAGTAGGTATGTTTATTCAGCACTGGGCAGCACGGGGGGTCGCCCCACCACAATCATGTGCGCCCAATGCAGCGGCCTTCTCAAATATATATAGTACCTAATTACATAATCATAAGATTTCCCAATATGCCTATACATATGCATAACTTGTCCCCGCTTTGTATTAAAATTGGCTCTAAGAAGTCATTTTCATAAACTCCTCCCAACTGCGCTTGCGCAATGCCTCCTGGTGGTGGTCGCTGAGGGTCGTGACGATGAAGGCTGATGATTCCTCTTCATCAACACAAGGAACTTTATGTCCCTGAGCAGACTCAGTTCTTTGGTCTTTGTCCAGACCGCAGGGTTGGTTTCAGCTGCTTTTCAAGGCCTTCTCTTATTCGTTATCAGGAGCTGTCCTTGGCAATCTCAAGACTTCTTGCTTCGTCCATTTTTATCAGGCCTGTCCTTTAGGTTATGAATCACTACTAGTCAATCAGTACACAATGTGTCTCTATCACATACCCTTGACTCAAGGGGGGGAAATAAAAAACTGAAAAGGGTGGTGGGGTGGGAACAGACTGAAAAGGGGCAGGGGAGGAACAAACAACACTTTATAACACTTTATAGGAAGGGTTAAAAACTGCTTTAAGGAAGTGCTAAAACCGGCTTTTTTTCCACCAGGAAGCTGGGAGACCCCCCCATTTCCCACCTTTAAAACCCGCTTTTTGCTCCAAAGCTGGGAAGAAAAAAAAAAAAAAACACCACCACCAAACCCGAACCCCACAATTACCCTTTTTGGGATGGATTATGGGGTTGGGTTTTTGTGTGTGTGTGTGGAAACGGAGCTTCCCCACCACCAGTGCTGCTGGGCAGCCCAACGCCTGGCACAGCCCAGGGTCCTCCACATCCCAGTTCGAACTGGTGGAGCCAGAGCAGAGACTCAGCAGGCGACTGGTAAGGTGCTGGCAGGGGTAGGCAGGGCCCAAGAGCCCCAATTAGGTGGGTTAAATATGATTGACTCCCGCCGTTAATTAATCTGCGAGAGGTTGGGTGTGGGGTTTTGTTCATAACCCGGATTGGTCGGATTTACCTTTGCTCTGTGCCTGGGTGGGACCTCGCTGGGGGTGGGGGGGTGGGTTATTTTGGGGTGTTACGCCATAGAACTGCGGCAGTGACGGAGGCTCAGCCCAACGCCGTCATCCACCGCCGCTCGTTGTTGTTGTCGCCTTTTTCGCCGTCCACCATGCCAGGACTCTGAGCTGTTTTATCAGAGGAGGGGGCAAAAGCATAAAAAGGAGATGAACCCCTGACAACAAACAACAACCACATTTACGCCACACCACCTATGATTTTTGCCTTTATTTCACCCACCATGCCTAAAAAACCCACTTGGCAGAAAGCGATAATTCAACTAAAAATCATTCCCTCCAACGATGTTGCCGTCACCTACAATTTCACCCAGGAAGCGTTAATGCAAGAAAGATTTTTGACTTCAGCAGAAAGCAAAAAAAAACCCAAAACCCAACTTTAAGCATGGCTGAACGAGGGGAAGGCACGAAGAATTTGGCCACAGACGTGTTCTGGCCCCAGAAAAACAGCCATGTTTCTCACAGCAGCCATGCAGGACGCTGGGGCTGCGCCAGGGGTGGATTTGGGGGCTCTCCCTGAGGGAAACCCCATTCCCGGACACACATGTGAGAAACGCGCTCACTGTATTGAATTTTGGTCCGGGGCAAATTCGGTGGAGCAAAGAATATTTATTACAGCGCTGGGAGTTACACGGGGGATTTCTCCTCCTGTGGCTCATTTTTCCCTTTACAACCGCTTGTTTTTATTTCGTATTCCTTATAATTATTCATGTTTCTTCTTGGAACATAGTTTGCATAATCAATGAGGTTTTGGAATGCGACCCACCCCCAAATACATAATCAGTGAGTTCTGGGAATGCAACATGCCCCCAAATACATAGTCAATGAGTTCTGGGAATGCAACATGCCCCCCTCCCAGGCGGCATGCTTCCTCAGGGGTCTTCCTGATAGTCCATGGAGGGAGGGCCAAAGTCGTTATCACCATGTCCTTCTTGTGGCTTCTTCATTCCTTACACTTCTGTGGTTATCTTAGCTAAAGACACCACCCTTTGTTTTGTAATGGTTCGGTGCTTCCAACTGTTGGTTTCGTCTGATACCCTGTCTAACACTATCCCCTTTCCCAAGCGCATAGCAAGCACATAACTATCTTTAGCTGAAGCCATAGCGAACACACATCCATTTTAGCTGAAGCAAAATTCTTTTGCTAAATTATTTATTACAATTCCACCCTTTTTCTTTTTATCATCTAATTTTGCTGAGGCGTTTTATATCCATCTTGCAAGATTTTTCCATTTTAGCGAGAATTTGAGTGGCCTCTTCAAGTTTTTCTTTTTTCTTGGGTTTTTTCAAGATCATGATTTTCTGAGGCCCTGATGCTGCCATCTTTGGATCTATAGACGTGGCTGTTATCTGCATTCCTTGGACTACACTGTGACTTAATCTTATGAAACAAGGTATTAAACAAGGCAGAAATAAGAAACTTGCTAAGGCACACAGCAAAATCAGTCCTAATTTTTTCCACCAAATGACCCCTAGCAATCCATCCCACCAACTGGCGTCTGCTATTGATTTCCATTTTTGCACCGGTACATGTGCTATTTTCCGGATATCAGTAGCGATTTCTCGTACTGCTTCTCCATTGTCATCAATTTTTAAACAACAATCAGATATGTTAAATTTTCCACACACACCCCCTTCTACTGCTAGTAGATAGTCCAGTGCGAGCCGATTCTGGTAGACTGCCGCCCTTGTCTGAGTTTGTTGGTGAGCTCACAGTTCTACCCTGAAGCTGTTTTGTTAGTGATCAGCTCAACTATGGCTTGTAGTCTTATAATCCGATTTAGCATATAGATGGGGGTTCTATATCCCCAGCTACCATCTTGGGCCCACGTGGCCGGTCCATATGTCTCTATGATTCGTTGAGGGGGCCACTCATCTTCTCCCCACCTTTGATGTCCTCCTATTATATCCCGCTTCTGTCTCTTTAAGTTTTCATATATTGGTACTCCTAGCTTGTCACCATCTTTAGATGGCAGTAAGAAAAATCCGGGTTGAATTATTCCTAAGGTGCAGGTCCCTCCCCAGTTAGGTGGTAGTGTCAGGAATGCCTGGTTTCCACATATCCAAAACAACCCATCTGGTGCCTGCCAGAATTCTTTCGTTGTATTTTCTATATTTTCCCAATATTGCGAGATGTCTTTAATTCCTGAGAATGGATTCATACCCTCCTTCTTACATCTAAAGAGACTACTGTTTGTTACCCAGGTGCAATTTTTAGTCTCATTTTGAAACGCTAAATATGACCTTGGTTTTCGAGGAAACCAAGTTCGGGTGAAATTTGAATCTATCTTTAAGACTTTTTTACATGGAGTCTCCCCCATTCGATCTGTAAAGTTTTCTCCCTCCCGGGTCAAACAGACTTTTCCAATTACTGTGGAACTTAACACCCATCCGTCAGGTCTCTTATCTCCTCTCATGGTGAGAGTATAATTCCATTCCAGGATTTCAATCGGACTCAAACTTGTGCCTCTCCACGGCCACTCTTCAGTCATTAAAGGTCCCCCACAGACCCAGCAGTCAGTCACATTTAATTCCTTAGCTATGTCTGTTGCTAGATTTAAAAACAAGTTTTGCCCCAAAGTGGGGAATCTTAACTCTTTTTGTAACTGTTTTTGCAGCTTCTGGTATATGCTCTCATTTTGTACTCTTAATTTTCTCCTTCTCTGTTTTGTAACCTTTGTCACGCTCTTCACTAGTTCTTCCTTCACCATGTCTTGTACTCCCCTTCCATCTGGAATATCCCAGTGTCCTGCCTTAGTGAAGCAGAGCCATTTTTCTCCTTTAGGACACCCTACTCCTAATGTTGTTCCGCCTATTCCTAAGTTTTGTCCGACCCAATATTCTTGTCCGCCGTATTTGCACACTTTTAAACTCTTACGGGTATAACATTGGTGATTGATATGCGTGTGCACAGTCATAGTATAAAAGGATCGTCTACCCCAGGAGACCGTCTGAGAGCACTTCTGGCATTCGTCACCAGATACTAGAGATGCCACTATTGATAATACCACTAGAAGTGGAGGTCCAGCATGGCTTATACTCCTACCTCTCGTGCCTATTGGGGTGCCTCCAACAGCCGAGAAATATTTCTTCTTGGCAGCGAGTATAGAGGCCAACCTGGTCTTGCCCTCCATCTTCTTTAGTTCGGTATCCCTGGTCCCTGTGGCACAATAGGGTTCTATCTTTGGTCCTGGGACTCGTATTGGAGTTGATATCTCAAGGATCTATGAATATTTTGGTTGGGTCGGTCCACATTAAGTGATTCTCTGTGGATTCTGCAACAAGAATACACTTATCTATTGGGGTTGCACACTCACATCAGATATACTAAAGATCGAAGACTTGGGAGAGGTACTTCTCCTGTCTGCCACGGGGACCTAAAATGACCTTATTACAATTCTTACACTTAACCCATGTATACAACAATTACAATAGCAGCAAAGTAGGGTCGAAGAAGTTCGGTGCTGCCCTAGTCCAAAGGCATTTTCGAGGCTTTTGCTGTCTGTTGCTTCCATGCAGCAGTGCTGATTCTTATGCGCCTTCTGAAAGCTCACCAGGGCTTTTTCCTGTCAAATCAAAAACACGAGACTTCCTTCTCCTGGTTAATTTTAAGGGGTCTTTGTGTGTCTCTACCACCCAATCCCCAGGTGGCTCTACTGGTCCTTTTACTCGCATTATGTGAGTCCACCCTTTTTCTTTTGTTCGAATTGCTGTTTCGGTAGTTAACAGCACTTGAAAAGGTCCTTAAAATCTAGTGGAGTGGTTTGTGGGAGTTTCCCCTTCTCTCGGAGTAACTCCAATGTCTTTACAATGGTCAAAACATACTTACGAGCATAGGACTCTCCTAGTTCTGGGACTAAAATCCTTTCCCTATTGCCCATATAGGGGAGCCCAAACATCATTTCATAAGGAGAGATTCCTAAATCTCTTCTGGGGGCCACTCTGATCCTCAGTAGTGCTAGAGGCAAGCATTTTGTCCATGGCATCTGTGTCTCTAAGGATAATTTAGTCAGAGTTTGTTTTAGTGTTTGGTTCATTCTTTCTACTCGTCCTGAGCTCTGGGGATGCCATGGAGTATGTAAATCCCATTCTATCCCTAACGCGTCTGCCAAGCTCCGTATTATTTTTGATGTGAAGTGAGTCCCTCGATCTGAATCAATTCTTTCACAAATCCCATACCTAGGGATTATTTGTTCGAGCAAAACTTTGGACACATTATTGGCATTAGCTTTTAGAACAGGGTATGCTTCAACCCAGTGAGTTAGATGGTCCACTATGACTAGTAAATATTTCCATCGCTGAACCGGTGGTAACTCAGTGAAATCCACCTGTATTGCTTGGAAGGGTCTTAGAGTTAGTTCTCTCCCACCGCTCACCTGTTTTCTCATTACCTTTTTGTTTACTTTCTGACAGATTAAACATCGATCTACCAATTGTTTAGCTACCGTATATATTCCTATACACCCATAATTCCTCAAAAATTGGTCACATAAAGCTTGGGTTCCCCAATGGGTGCTCTGATGCAGCTGTGTCATTACTTCTCTAGCTAAAGCTTTATTCACCATTTGTCTCCCATCTGGGAGTAACCAAATGCCTTCGGAAGTTTCTGTTCCTCCTATTCTTTTTAATTCATCTTTTTCTTTCTGTGTGAACTTTGGAATCTGCTTTGGAGGCTCTTCCATTGGTATTAAAGCTAACATGGTTATAGGTCCTTTCTGTGCTGCCATTTTTGCCTGCTCATCTGCTAATCTGTTTCCCTGTATTTCAAAAGATGTTCCCTTTTGATGTCCCTTTATGTGCACGATAGCAATCTCATTTGGTTTCACCAATGCTTCTAATACTTCAGTGATTAGTTTTTCATGTATTAGCCCCTTTCCTCGCGAATTTATTAGTCCCCTTTCTTTCCAAATTTTCCCAAAGGTGTGCACTATTCCATATGCATACTTCGAGTCTGTATAGATAGTGCCTTCTTTTCCTTGAAGATAATCTAATGCTCTCTTTAGAGCGTATAGTTCACAACTCTGGGCTGACCAATTTGCTGGTAATTGCCCCTCTTCGACTACTGCCTTTTCTTCTCCATCAATGATGGCATAACCACTTGCTCTTTTTCCATTTATACATCGGGAGGAACCGTCTATAAAAAGTTTTTTTCCATAGGGCATTGGTGTGTCTATTAGGTCCTCTCTTATTCTCGTTTGGTAATCTATAAAGTCTAAACAATCATGTTCAGGCTCCCCACTTTCCTGTCCATACAGGAATTGTGAGGGATTCAGATTTCCGTCTACTACGAGGGTCAAATCATTCCTTTCCATTAAAATGGTTTCGTATTTCAAAATTCTGGAATCTGTTAACCACCGGCCAGACTTCTGAGATAAGATAGTTCTCACAGTGTGGGGGGTATGTACAGTTAAAGTTCCCCCAAAGGTTAATTTTCGGCTCTCTTCTACTAATATCGCTGTGGCCGCCACTGCCTGTATGCACGTGGGCCACCCCCGACATACTGGGTCCATTAATTTAGATAGGTATGCCACCGGTTTCCTTTCTCCGCCCCATTCCTGTGTTAGGACCCCATGCGCTATCCCTTCTTCTGTGTTTACAAAAAGGTGAAATGGTTTTTCTAGGGAGGGGAGGGCTAAAACCGGGGCTTTTATTAGCTTCTGCTTTAATTCTTTAAATTGCTCTTGTTCTTCTTCTGTCCACTTTATTGGACCTTCTTTTACCAGTTTGTCATACAGAAATTTTACTGATTGGGTGTATCCCTCAACCCATAGTCTACAATACCCTAGTAACCCTAAAATCTTCCTTATTTCTCTTTTTGTTCTTGGGACACTCAGTGCTGTAATCCCAGAAATTCTTTCCGGATTATTTTTTCTTTTTCCTTCGCTAATTAGATGCCCTAAATATCTTACTTCCTTTTGCACAAACTGCAGTTTTGTCTTTGAGACTCTTAATCCTTGTTCTCCTAGGAAATTCAGCAAATGTATTGATGTCTCTCTGACTTCCTGTTCCATCTCTCCCGATACTAACAGATCATCTACATATTACAGTATCACAGTATCACAGTATGCTAGGGATTGGAAGGGACCTCAAAAGATCATCTAGTCCAATCCCCCTGTCGGAGCAGGAACACCTAGACGAGGTTGCACAGGAAGGTGTCCAGGCGAGTTTTGAATGTCTCCAGAGAAGGAGACTCCACAACCTCCCTGGGCAGCCTGTTCCAGTGCTCTGTCACCCTCACTGAGAAGAAGTTTCTTCTCAAATTTAAGTGGAACCTCTTGTGTTCCAGCTTGAATCCATTACCCCTTGTCCTATCACTGGTCGCCACTGAGAAGAGCCTGGCTCCATCCTCATGACATTCCCCTTTATATATTTATAAACGCTAATAAGATCACCCCTCAGTCTCCTCTTCTCCAAACTAAAGAGACCCAGCTCCCTCAGTCTTTCCTCATAAGGGAGATGCTCCACTCCCTTAATCATCTTAGTTGCCCTACGCTGGACTCTCTCCAGCAGCTCTCTGTCCTTCTTGAACTGAGGGGCCCAGAACTGGACACAATATTCCAGATGCGGTCTCACCAGGGCAGAGTAGAGGGGAAGGAGGACCTCTCTCGATCTGCTAACCACCCCCCTTCTAATACAGCCCAGGATGCCATTGGCCTTCTTGGCCACAAGGGCACAGTGCTGGCTCATGGTCATCCTGCTGTCCACCAGGACCCCCAGGTCCCTTTCCTCTACACTGCTCTCTAACAGGTAGCTCCCCATCCTATACTGGAACCTGGGGTTTTTTCTGCCCAGATGTAGGACCCTACACTTTCCCTTGTTGTATTTCATTAAGTTATTCCCTGCCCAAATCTCCAGCCTGTCCAAGTCTCTCTGGATGGAAGCACAGCCCTCTGGCGTGTCAGCCACTCCTCCTAGCTTAGTGTCATCAGCAAACTTGCTGATAGTACACTCAATTCCCTCATCTAAATCATTAATGAATATATTGAATAATATGGGCCCCAGTACCGACCCTTGAGGCACTCCGCTGGTTACCGGCCTCCAACTGGACTCTGCCCCATTGACTACGACTCTCTGGCTTCTCTCCTTCAGCCAGTTCGCAGTCCACCTAATTATCCGGTCATCCAGTCCACACTTCCTCAGTTTAGCCATGAGGATGCTGTGGGAGACCGTGTCAAATGCTTTACTGAAGTCAAGGTAGACCACATCCACCGCTCTGCCATCATCCATCCACCTCGTTATTTCCTCATAAAAGGCTATGAGGTTGGTCAAGCATGACTTCCCCTTGGAAAAGCCATGCTGACTGCCCCTAATAACCCTCTTATCCTTGATATGCCTTGAGAGGGCACCAAGGATAAGCTGCTCCATCAGTTTCCCAGGGATGGAGGTGAGGCTGACCGGTCTATAGTTACCCGGGTCCTCCTTCTTGCCCTTTTTGAAGACTGGAGTGACATTTGCTTTCCTCCAGTCCTCAGGCACCTCGCCCGTTTCCCAAGACTTGGTAAAGATGGTGGAGAGTGGTCCAGCAATGACTTCAGACAGCTCCTTCAGCACCCGCGGGTGCATCCCATCTGGACCCATGGATTTATGGATGTCCAGGTTGCTTAACTGGTCTCTGACCCAGTCCTCATCAACTAAGGCAAACCCATCCATTGACTTGACTTCATCTTCATCTGGGGTCTCAGCAGAACAGGACTCCTCAGGACAGCCCCCGACAGAGTAGACAGAGACAAAGAAGGCATTCAATAGTTCTGCCTTCTCTGTATCTTCTGTCACCAGGGCACCCACCCCATTCAGTAGTGGGCCTACATTGCCTCTGGTGTTAGTTTTATCTGCCGTGTATTTGAAAAAGCTCTTCCTGTTGTCTTTGACCCCTCTTGCCAGGTTTAACTCTAAGGAGGCCTTAGCTTTCCTAGTTGCCTCTCTACATCCCCTGACAGCAGCCCTGTACTCCTCCCAAGTGGTCAGCCCCTCCTTCCATGATCTATAAACTCTCTTCTTCCACTTGAGCTTGCCAAGCAGTTCCCTGTTTAGCCACACAGGTCTCCTGGCTCCCTTCCCTGACTTCCTACGTGTCGGGATGCTCTGATCTTGAGCTTGGTAGAAGCAGTCCCTGAATGCTGACCAGCTAATATTGCAAGATTCCCACTCCTGGTTCTGCCTGGAACTCCCCTAAGATTTTTTCTAGCGTCTGTCCAAATAGATTTGGGGATTCTGTGAACCCTTGAGGCAGGGAGGTCCAGCGGAGTTGTTGCTTCCTCCCAGTGTCCGGATCTTCCCATTCAAAGGCAAATAAGTTTCTACTCTCCTCTGCTAATGGGCAGGCCCAAAAGGCATCCTTAAGGTCTATGACACTAAACCATTTATGATTATGTGATATTTTACTCAGGAGGGTATATGGGTTCGAAACAACAGGGTGCCGAGTCTGTACTCGTTTATTGACTTCTCGTAGGTCTTGAACTAATCTATATGTCCCATCAGCCTTCTTGACTGGTAGAATTGGACTGTTGTAAGGTGACATACATGGTTCCAACAATCCGTCTTTCAGCAATGAATCAATTACTGGTTTTAGACCCCTCCTTCCCTCATAAGATATGGGATATTGTTTTATCCTTACTGGCTGGTCTTCTTTAACTTCTATTTTCATAGGGGGTATCTTTAGACCCCCCCTATTTCCTTCTTTAACCCACACTTGAGGCATAATTCGCTTTTCATCCTCCTGGGTTAATTCAAAGATTTTGACTATAATCTTTCCATTTTCAGGGGCAGTACCTATCCCTAATTTGACTTGTAAGTCTCTACCCAGCAAGTGTACTCCTGCTTCTGGTACGAATAAGACATCTGTTCTTATTGTCCTTTCTTCATCTCGTATTTCTACTTGTTCTACTATTGGTACTTTAAAACTTTCTCCCTTTGCCCCCACCACAGTAGTTTGTCTTTTACTGACTTCACATCCATAAGGCAATTTCATAATACATGACTTCTCAGCTCCTGAATCTACTAAAAAGGTGTAAATTTCCTCCTGGGGGCCTAATTTTAAATTTATCAAGGGCTCACTAATTCTTTCTTCCCCCAGGAGGTAGAGCCCCTGACACCCCTAATCGGTAGCGTATTCTTCTTGTTGGCATATTTTAAACATTCGTTGATCTCTCTCTCGCCTGGGACATTCTTTCTTAAAATGTCCATCTTGCCCACAATAATAACACTTTCCGCCGTTTGGGGCTTCTGGTTTTATCCATATGGGCTTTTTGAGCGGCGGCATATGGGCTCTCTGTATCTTGTATGATCTCATCCCAGGCCTTAAATTCTGGGGCGCTTTATCTTTAGTCTTTGTTATTTCTTTTACAGTTGCCACCATTAATTTTGCTTTTGCCCTTTGCTTCTCCTCATCACGCCTCACATATACTCTCTGTGCTTCTCGTAACAACTCATTGATTCCTCTCTCATGCCAGTCTTCCATCTTTTCCAGTTTCTTTCTAATATCTGTCCAGGCATGGGTGACAAAATTTACTTTTAATAATTCCTGGCCAGCCACAGTCTCTGGGTCAATCCCCGAAAACTGCTGAATATTCCTTCGGAGCCTCTCCAACCACCCCGTCGGAGATTCCTCTTTCCCTTGTTTACTATCAAAGGCTTTGCTCACATTTGACCCCCTCGGGGCTGCTTCCTTAATTCCCCTTATAATTAATGTCCGATAATCAGACATGTTTCTCCTTCCTGCAGGGTCATTTTGATTCCAATCAGGTCTTTGTAGGGGTAATTTTTGGTCCCCTGCCACCCCATGAATGTTTTCCCTTTCCCATATTCTCATCCCTGCTACACGAATCATTTGTCTTTCTTCAGGGGAGAACAAAGTTCCCATAATGGATTGCATTTCTTCCCAAGTGTATAGATTTGGACCCAGAAATTGGTCTAATTGTTCTGACAAACCCAGGGGATCTTCCAGCAATTTCTTCATTTATTTTTTAAAGTTCCTGACTTCTGTACTAGTTAGGGGCACATTCACAAATCCTACCCCATTTTGAACTCCTGGCATCGGGACCTCTCGTAAAGGATGCAGCCCGATTGGTTCCGTCATCTCCTCTTTTTCTTCCACAATAGACCTCCCCACTTCTCGCCTCCGTCTCCTCTGATTTTCCCTTCTAACAGGGGTTTGAGGCTCTCTTGTGCCTTCCGGGAGGTCTGGGTTATATGGGGGAGGTAAGTATTCAAGAGGATCCCAGGCTGGTCTCTGGTCTTCCTCCTTCTCCTTTTGCGTCTCCAATTTAAAAACCCCTGCAGCTCCCTTCCAACATGCTGCATATTCATTCTCTTCTTGATCAAACGGTTCTTTGGAGTTAACGTATACATTTAGTGCTTGACACAGCCATCCCTCTATAGAACCATACTTTGGCCAATACAACCTGTTTGGCCTTATGGGCTCTTTGGTCCATTTAAACATACAGTAATGGATCATCTTTGCGTTATCCTTCCCCAGGTGCAGGACTCTCCTTCCTGCCCCCATTGTAACAACATCCTCCCGAATGGACTGTCTGGAGGTATTTCTGGAATTCCCTGATCAGCTTTTCCCTTAGATTCCTTTTTACTTTTCCCTTGTCCCATTTTTTTCCCTGGGGGATCTCTCAACTCCAGCCTTTCGCTTCGTCTCTTCACCGGCCGGTCTCCTCGCGGAGAGACGGAACCGCGGTTAGAAAGACTCCGCACTCGCTTCGCAGATCTAGTCCGCGTCTCACTCACACCACTCTCAATCCCCCGTCACCCAGCCGCCCGAGTAGTACTTAACAGTCAATTTTCTTACCCGGGTCTCGTGCACAAGTATTATCGGCTGCCGCGGTTACCCCTCTTTGGTCCACGAGCCCCTTCGCCGGGCTGTTGCCGCTGGTCCGTCACCGAGGGCGGGGAGAATCCAAGGATTGCTGAAATCAGCAGTGGCGTGCCGTCCCGGTCTACTCACCCGTCCAAGGCTCCGAACGTGGGCTTCAGGTATCCCGGACGAGCCCCCAAATTGTGAGAAACGCACTCACTGTATTGAATTTTGGTCCGGGGCAAATTCGGTGGAGCAAAGAATATTTATTACAGCGCTGGGAGTTACACAGGGGATTTCTCCTCCTGTGGCTCATTTTTCCCTTTACAACCGCTTGTTTTTATTTCGTATTCCTTATAATTATTCATGTTTCTTCTTGGAACAAAGTTTGCATAATCAATGAGGTTTTGGAACACGACCCACCCCCAAATACATAATCATACCTCGACGGGTGGCCGTCCCCCCTCTCTCTCTCCGCCCCCCTCGACGGGTGACCTTCCCCCCCCTCTCTCTCCCCCCCCCTCGACGGGTGGCCTTCCCCGCTCCCCCCCCCCCCCCCCCGACAGGTGGCCTTCCCCGCTCCCTCCCCCCCCTCGAAGCGTGTCCTTCCCCCCCCTCGAAGGGTGTCGTTCCCCCCTCTCTCTCCCCCCCCCTCCACGGGTGGCCTTCCCCCCTCTCCCCCCCCCCCCCCCGACGGGTGGCCTTCCCCGCTCCCCCCCCCCCCCCCCCGACGGGTGGCCTTCCCCACTCCCTCCCCCCCCTCGAAGCGTGTCCTTCCCCCCCCCCCTCGACGGGTGGCTTTCCCCCCTCTCTCCCCCCCCCTAGACGGGTGGCCTTCCCCCCTCTCTCCACCCCCCTGGAAGGTTGGCCGTCCCCGGTCCCCCCACCCCCTCGAAGCGTGTCCTTCCCCCCCCTTCGAAGCGTGTCCTTCTCCCCCCCTCGAAGCGTGTCCTTCCCCCCCCCTCGAAGCGTGTGTCCCCCCCCCTCGACGGGTGGCCTTCCCCCCTCTCTCCCCCCCCCCCCTCGACGGGTGGCCTTCCCCCCTCTCTCCACCCCCCCCCCGAAGCGTGTCCTTCCCCCCCCTTCGAAGGGTGTTCTTCCCCCCCCCTCGAAGGGTGGCCTTCCCCTCTCTCCCCCCCCCTCGACGGGTGGCCTTCCCCCCTCTCTCCCCCCCCCTCGACGGGTGGCCTTCCCCGCTCCCCACCCCCCCTCGAAGCGTGTCCTTCCCCCCCCTTCGAAGGGTGTTCTTCCCCCCCCCTCGAAGGGTGGCCTTCCCCTCTCTCCCCCCCCCTCGACGGGTGGCCTTCCCCCCTCTCTCCCCCCCCCTCGACGGGTGGCCTTCTCTGCTCCCCCCCCCCTCGCAGGATGGCTTTCCCCCCCCCGGAAGGGTGGCCTCCCCCCCCCTCAAAAGGGTGTCGTTCCCCCTTCTCTCCCCCCCTCGAAGCGTGACGTTCCCCCCTCTCTTCCCCCCGCCCCCCCCCCCGACGGGTGGCCTTCTCCCCCCCCCACCCCCCCCTCGACTGTTGGCCTTCCCCCTCCCCTCCCCCCCCTTTAAGGGTGGCCTTCCCCCCCCCCTTAAGGGTGGTCTTCCCCCTCCCCCCCCTTTTAACGTTTTTTTTTGCCCTCCCCCCCCTTTCCCCCATAAAGGGTGGTTCCCCTCTCTCCCCTCTCCCCCTCCTCTTTTAGGGTGCTTTCCCCCACACCCCTTTAAGGTGGTTCCCCCCTCCCCCCTCTCCCGCCCCCTTTTTAGGGTGGTTCCCCCTCTCTTTTTTCGTGCAGTTTCCCACCTTTTCTCCTCCCTTTTTGGGGGCTTTGTTTTCCCCCTTTTAGAACACGTTTCCCCACTTCCTAAATACAATTTTCTTCCTTTGAAAAAGATGTTTTTATAGATTCACTACATAGTGTTTTAAAAAGTATTAGATCCCCACAGCGCTGCCTCCACGTACTTTGTTTAGGGGCTTAAAACCACAGTTTTGCACAAATACATGGAGGAGCGCTCCTCTCGCCTCCAAACCCCCTCCTCCCTCCCCGCTTTTATTCCCCAGTTCGTTATTTTTATTATTTTCCACCCAGGATTCAGAGAAATTCATTTGATGAATCTAAATAATTTTGGGGGGAGAAAGCTGGGAATTGTTGGATGCTGCAAATCCTTTTGTCAGCGACATTTGTGTGTCCCCGCACATGTCCTCTTTGTCTGGGTGATGCCATCACCAGCGCCTTAAAAGGAATCGGGAGCGATTTGGTGTTTTATTTGTCCATAAAATAACTTGGGGAACTGGATTTTTTTAAAACAAACGTGCTTTTCGCATACCAGGGCAATTTGGGATTTTTTCCCATCCACAACTCCATTTGCACGCCTGTTCCGCGCTTTCAGTGCAGTCCAAAAACCCCCATTAACCCCCAAATTTTGGGCCATTTCATCCAAACCTGAGTGTTGGAATGGGCCAAGAATGGGATGGAGGGAAGGTCTTACCCCAAACGCGGAGCATTCCGGGGCCCCGAGCGGGAGGAACCGGCTGCCCGGTCTTCCCCGGGCCCGCTGCGGGTTTTGCTCGCCCCGTTCCTCGCCCGGGGTGAGTGGCCTCTGGTAGGTGGGTGGTGCGAGGGGGCGTGGCCTATGCAAATATGTGTGACTGTGGGCGTGGTGCATCCAAATATAGCGAGTCGGGGGCGTGGCGCATGCGAATCTGGGCGCGGGGGCGGTGGCGCATGGGAGGACTCGTTCTGGAGGCGCGGTGTGTGGAAACCTATGGGAGGGGGCGTGGTCTATGCAAATGTCGTGCCGGTTGTGGGGGGGCAGGCGCTGGCGGGGGGGGTGTGTGCGTTTTTTTTCGCCCGTACCGAGCCGGGGTGTCCCCGCCGCCGCTGTCCTCCCCCCGGTAGCCGCGGGCGGGTCGGTGCGGGGGTGCGGGTGGCGGTCAGGCAGCGCGCTGAGCCCCTGTGCGTCAGTGCCGGGCGGGGCCCTGCCTCCGGAGCCCGTGCGGGGGGGTGGGAGCCCCCGCGCCGAAGCCCCCGTGCGGGGGTGTGGGAGCCCCCCGCTGCTCAGACGTCACGGGGGGTTCTGCCAATGCCGCAATTCCGCCTGAAATCGCTTAACTCCGCTACCGGCGGCGGCGGGCCGGGGGGGCTGCCCCCTCCCCGGGCACCGGCCCGGCCGTCTCTTCTGCCCCCATTCCCCGAGGCCCGGCCCCGCCGCCCCCGGACAGCCCTCCCGGTGCGGCGGCTGCGGGTCATGTCTCCGGAATACAATGTACCTCCCCAAAAGGAGGCGTCACCTATCGCCCCCCCCCCATAACCTCCCCACACGCAGCCCCCACCCCCCACCCCGTTACCGTAAATCAGCAGAATCAAAGTTTCTAAGCCTTAATTTAAGTTAGAAAGCAGGCACTGCTTTATTACGGCACCAGACGCAGGGGCTCACTCCACCCAGTGTGCGTACTGAGTTGC
Organism: Vanellus vanellus; assembly: GCF_965231255.1. Lineage (NCBI taxonomy): Eukaryota > Metazoa > Chordata > Aves > Charadriiformes > Charadriidae > Vanellus > Vanellus vanellus. Next base: position 105,033 of record NW_028127255.1, on the reverse strand, counting down.
TCCACTACAAAAATTATATACAATCCAAATAGACATATTCATCACATTTCCAAGAAACAATTAACATATTTATACAATTTCCGGGGACTCATTAATATATGTAAATGTCCATGATGCATGCGCCTTCAGGTACCCTGGTGGTCGTCCGTAGTCTTCCTCACTGTGTCCGCTGGTTGAACCCGGTCCTTGCGCGTGCTCAGCTTGGTCACAGAGTTCTACCCCCCCTTTAATCTTGGAACCTCCAGAAGATTTTCTCAGTTTACTAACCAGGCTTACAACTCATCGCTTTCTTGACTGGTACTTCAAAGCTACATTGTTCAACAGTTAGTTTAGGTCGTACCTAGTTCCCAAATGCATATTATGGGTTTGATTTTCATTGATTGGTCTCTTGATTGTACATTACTCTTAATACCCATATCTAAATAATCAATGGTTATTTCTATTAATATCTACTAATTTGGGTCATGATATTTAAATCAAGATGGGAAGGGTAAGGGGCTTTCTAAGCAGCATCACTGGTGCATGACAGGTTTCTAGAATTACTAGCCTGAAAAAAAATTTCTCTATTCTGTTCTTCATTCTTTCATGGGGGTTCTACTTGTTCCTTGATACAAAACAACGATTACCTAGTGAGGACTCTCTGGTTACGAGTTTCAGAACAGCCAGTGCTCTCACATTCTACTTCTACTATAACCAAAATCTGGTGATTTTACAACAAGGGAGAGCCCCAAATCCATTCCTGCAGTTGCCCTACAGACTCCTGCAAGGCCGGGAGCAGCAATTCCCTCAGGGAGAGCCCCCAGGTCCATGCCTGGGTGTCCCCACAGCCTCCTGCATGGCCAGGAATTGTGTTTCCCTCAGGGAGAGCCCCCAAACCCATGCCTAGGGCAGCGGCACAGCCTCCTGTGAGGCTGAGAGCAGCGTTTTCCCTCAGGAAGAGCTACCAAACTCCCCCAAATCCATCCCTGGGGCAGCCCCACAGCCTCTTCCAGGGCTGGGAAAACACTCCTGCCCTTTCTCTTCCTGTGGGTTTTGAGAAGAAGAGCCCCCCGTCTGCCCAGCCCACACGTAGGGTCTGGGCAGCTCCACGCCTTGTGTTTGAAGTGGGAATTGGGATATTTCAGTTTTCTTCTGCGATCAGGCCTGGTTGTGAAAGGGCCAGTTGTAGTGGTTAGGCTTTGGTGGGTGAATAACAGCAAACCTTATTTAACTTCATTTTTTTAGATTTTGTGTAGGGGGCTTGTCCTCACGCCCTCGAGTTCTGCTCCAGGTCAAGCGACGCCCCATCGAAATGGCCCTAAGGGCGGCGGCGGCCATGGACCAGCATGCCTTCTGTGTCGAGAACGTGGTTTCTTTCGAGGTCAATCTCCCTGTTTGTTTTTTTTTTTTTTCAAAAGTGGGGGGCTGGTTTGTAGCGAGGCTTAAAACCCCGGGTTGTGCCGAAACGTGGGGCTGATTTCAACCTCAGGGGCTGCGACTCCGTCCAGCTCCGACTCACAGCCCTGGCAGCACCGTCAGCGCGCCGGGCTCAGCATTCTCTTGTATTTTGAAGGGTTTCTTACGGATCGGCAGTAGCCGGGGATATTTAGCAGCTGTGTATTGGTGGCGGAATCCGTGTGGTGAAAAGATCTTTGGGGTAAAGAGGTGAATAGGTGGGGTTTTTTTGCGCCTCGAGAATGTTTCTTGTTGCCTTGTACCTGTAAAAAGACATTCAGATCGATAAGGCTGAAGAAGACGGTAACAATCATAACCCCTCTGTTTCACAGGAATTTCACTTCTGTCCTATTTTCATAAAATTACCCCCTAGACAGGAATATGTTTTGTCATTGGTTTTTGTTGTTGTTGTTTTTTCTTTTTAATAAGAGTCCTTTCAGCCTGCTCTCCAGCTGGAAATGGGAAATGCAAAGGCATTACAATGACAGATTTGCTAAATATGTTGCCAAGGTCTGTATTAGTGGCTTTCCCTGAAGCGGGGAAAAGACGTCCTGTTTAATTCTATTTTGCATTTGAAAGTCTCTGTGAAATGGATTAAGCAGAGAGGGCTTCTTTTTCTGGGTCTGCCCTTGGGAGGAGAGTGCCTTTAGGAAAAGACTTTTCTGGAGGGGACAGAGAACTTAATTGCTGATGGCTATAAAAGCGCTCCCTGTTTGGGTGGCTTGAAAACAAAACCCGTGAAAATCCATGACTGAAAAATGAGACTTTCTCCTCATGACTGGGGCTGGTGTTTCTACTGATTTGTCAGTTAGTAACGGCTCATTCCTTACTCGTGGCTGGGGACCCTTGAATTGTCTCCCAAAGCCTAATCCAGCGGGAAGTGCTGGGGATTGCGACAGAGACCAACTTGCTGCGTGGCTAATAAAGTTACTTAAGTGAATAAAGCCTGAGATGTACATAAGCACTCATATACTGAAGAATGAACATAAGCATGAAATAAGCAGGAATGTACTGAAGTTTAGAATCTGGTAGTTTCTCCCCCCTTAATTTGCTTTTGATGGTTATGCTTTACTGTTCCCGTATTTTGACTTTCTTTCCCTTAGTGCTCTGGCTGAGGTTGCTCCAGGAAAGAAAGCGCTGCATATCCCATACAGGGACTCGGTCCTGAAGAAACCCCTGCAGTTCACTCTGGGGGGAAACAGCCGGACCATCATGGTAAACTGATTCTTGAATTTATGACCGGCTTTACCTGTCGAAGTGGAATCGCGTGGCTCTAACAGTGGTGAAAGTGCGTGTAGATAAAAAGATAAAAGATTGCTTTCTATGCAACATAAAGGTGAGAACCCTTCTGCTGGTCACAAGTTTCTTGCCACTAGGAAACGCGTTACTCAAATGGAGAGCACTTCTGTTTTCAGAACAAAAATCTCTCTCTCTCTCTCTTTCTACATTAGCCATTCAAACCCCATTTCTTCTGCAAGAGTTGTCTGCATATTTGTAAAAACTTATCTAAATAGAGAGATATGTAGGTATAACACTCATAAGCAGCCCCCCTTTATTTAGAAAAGCCATGCTCTTTCCATAAAATGAAGCAGTATTATGAAGCAACTATATTTTTTTCCTGAAATCTGAGATTATCGTTTGGGCTGTGCACAAGATGTTGCGTTCCTAAATAAGATGAAACTGCCAAAGGATCGCCTTTGTCTCAGGGAACTAACTGTGTACTCCATCATCTCTGAAGAGGTATTTTTTCTTAAAGAAAGGACTATCAGTAGAGAGATGGAGGAATACAAATAGAAAATGTGCATCTGTGAAAACGTTGACTAAATGCTGACAGCCTTGAAACAGCTTACCTGAGTTTCTTCAAATGGTAAAGGAGTTAATTTATAGCCAGGTTGCTAAGACACTAGGATTCTCCTTTTATGTTTCTGGACTTAATCCCTATCTGATTTTTGGTAGTGTTTAACACTGCTTTAAAAAAAAACTCCTTCAAAGTCTAATGTCAGTTGATACTTTTCATACGCTTCCAGATTGCGGCCGTGAGTCCAGCAGACCTCTCTTACAAAGGAACGTTGTCAGCCTTACGCTATGCTGAAAGGTACGCTTTCATAATTTTTCCTGTTCTGGTCCTGCTGCTAATTGCAGTCAGGTGCTGGGCAAAAGGACAAAAGATACCCCTTCAAAGTGATTGACAGCTCCGGATGAAGAAAGAGCGAATCTGTCAATAAGCAAAGGCAGCAGATTAAGAGCTTAACCTGTGTTCGTATTAGCGGAGGGCATATATTTTCACAACTAAGTTGTGGGACAGAGGTGACTGTTTTTCCTGAGAATTCTGGGTCTCTCTCCTACGTGTGATGTAATTCGGCTTCTTTCCTTCCTTTTCCCTCCCAGTGATGCAGCATGGAGTTGAAACGTAGAACCTACAGATGATCCCTGCTGCCAGGTGTTTGTCACCTCTGCTTCCCAGCGCCAGATCCCAGCGACAGTGCCACACAGAGCTATTCCTGCCTGCCCAGGAGCAGCTCGCTTCCCGGCCGCTTTCCCAGTCTGTTGGGTCCTTCTGGAGGAGAAGGTTCCCCCCTCTCCTCCCCTTTGCTCTCCTCCTGCCCTTTCTGGGGCTCAGGACTGAACGCCGCTCTCTTTGTGGTCCTTTCAGTCAGGCTTTTGCTGGGACTCCAGCACGACTTATTCCTTCTTATTCCAGCTGCCCCAAAAAGAGCTCAGGCACTTACACGGCTGTTATGCCAAAGGGGATCACGGCTCAGTGACCTTGTAGCTGCAGCAGCCCACCTATTAGGAGATATCAGGCACAGAAAATTTAATTTTTCCAGCATCGATTCAGTCTTGCAAAGGGCTGAATTGCTTTCACGTGCCGAGGGACGCAGACCAAGAAACTCCCCACGCCGGAGCCAGCTCTGTGCAGGGGCAGCTGGAGTTGTCTCTGCAGGGGATTTGTCCGCCTGCCTGGCGTACCCACGCTCGGGGTGGATGAGGTCTGGTTTGGAAGTATCCCATCCCACATTGTGCCACGTACCAGGGGCACGGCAGCTGTGGCTGCATTGCTGCAAGTCAGGCTTAGCTGGAGAGGAGGGGATTTTCCCGGGCTGGCCAAAGCAAACCAGGCGGTGACCGCTGGTAGCGGTACAAGAGAGGGCAGCAGATGCTTCCACCCGCGGAGCAAAGTGGCCGTGAGATGTTTCCACTTGTGAAGTTCCAGAGCTATATGGGATATTTCTGAACAGGGAAAAGAATAGAAGAAGAAGAAGAAGAAAAAGAGGAAAAGTCACATTTGACAGGAAATCTTCTTGTTTGCTGGGATTGTCTGGCTAACAGCTTGTTTTTTTTGTCTTTTATGTATTTTCCTATTTAAAAGGAGAAAAAGATCAGGAACAAAGCAGTGGTAAATGCAAGTCCAGTTGTAAATGAAACTGGCATACCAGGGTTCACGTTTTGTAAAATGCCTCTGATAACTTTCAAGTCTTTCAAAAGAGTTGGGTGGGAGAGAGGAGACCTGCGCTACCCCTGCTCAGCCCCGACACGCGTGTGGGAGCACACCCCTTGTGTCTGGATTAGGACTCCATCTGACCCTGAGATGAGGCTCATGAGAACCAAGACCACCAGAAGCCTTGTCCTGAGCGGGCACTCCACGACAGTGGATGCTCTCCCCTTACTGCCTGCCGGCCAGCTCGTGCTCTGCTGTGTGAAGGCCGCTTAGCAGCACTGCAGCGTTTCTGCCTGTCAATACGGGAGTGGTACTTAATATCTGTGACTTGGGACTTTTTTCCAAAGTTTTTTTTTGTGGGTTTTTTTTTTGTGGTTTTTTTTTTGTGTTTTTTTTTTTTGTGGTTTTTTTTTTTTTCTCCCCAGACCTTTTAAAAAGGTCAAAGGAAAAGAAGACAGCTCTGCCTTTGAGAAATGGTCCCCGTCCTCATTTGCAGCACTGGCACATCGGGTTGCCAAAGTCAGTTCCCTTATCAAGCGTTGGTGGTTTGCTCAAGGCAAAAGCCCAAAAGAAGTGTAAGTAAGGATGTTGTAGGCAGGAGGGAAAAATGTTTCTGCTGGCTGAGAACGAGCGGCAGATGCAGAGCATGCAGGTGATGTGGCAGTCCGGCTGGAGGAAGCCTGGAAGGAGCGGGAGCACCAGTAGGTTGCCATGGCTCAGGCGTGTTTCCCGGTAACGGGCAAACAGATACATTAACCTCTGGTCTCCTGAGGCTGATGTGCACCTGCTGCACCAACTGCTTTTCCGACATTGATTTGCCTGGAGTTTGCTTTTTTCAGAGAGTAAGACGAATGTAATCGGGCTTCTATTCATCTCCCGTCTTGTACCGAGTAAGCTGTTGGCTCCAGTTTTAGAGAACTAATGGCGACAAGCCTTTGCTGGTGCAGTATTGCTTTAGTGGCGTGGTGGAGAGAACCCTTAAATTGACAGGAGAGAGTCACCATAAAGCTGGGCCTGTTGCATGTGTTGCCAGTGTTTTTGCGGTTCAGCTTGTCAGGTTGCTCTTTGTAAAAGTATGTTTCAGAATGAGGTATTCAACCGCCGCCTGGACACGGTCCTGGGCAGCCCGCTGCAGGTGGCCCTGCTGGAGCAGCGGGGCTGGCCCAGACGACCTCTGGTGATTGGGGAAGGCCTTCCTCTTCATTGCGATTCTGTGATTCTGAAATTGGTGCTGGGAGGGACAAGCAGTGCGGTACGCTGGAAAGCGTCTTGTTCACGACTGCCTCCCTCTGTCGGGAAGGCTGCGTGTGTGTTCTGTACCGAGACGCTCGGCACCTACGTCTGTCTGTCCAGGTGCACCGAGCGAGGTGAAAAAGAGCATAGTGTCAGAAGTGACTTGAGGAACTTTTGCGAGCTTAGCCACGTTGGACGGGGATTGCCACTCTGGAGTGAAAGCACAGTCATATTAGGAGATAAGCATAGGGGGCAGCGGGGTCATGTGGCTCCAGTGTCAAATTCTGATCTGTGGTGTTTGCTTTGTTGTTTCTGGTGGTGTTTTCTTTGTTTGTTTGCTTGTTTTTTAAAGGGAAATCAAAGCTATGGTCTGCATCAGGTACAGGACCTTAGCTGTTGGGGCTGTTGGGACAGAGAGCTGAAATTCTGTCTTCTTCTCACCTCTGCTGTAGATTTGTGCTTGCAGAGCATCTGCACGAACTCGGCAAGACAATCTGTAGGCTGCACTTGAGTGAAATGAGACCGTCTTTGTTACGCTAGTGGCTTTCTAGAGTAAAATTTAGGGCTTGGGTTAAATGGAGGGGTTTTGCCTAAAACATCGGGGGGAGGCTTTCTGCCTACGTGGGAAAGACACAATGCAGTGGTACTCACCAATCACCTGCTGACTCACTCACTAAATCCTCTTTGCGCAGGAGTAAAATACGGCAAAATACAAATTCACTGAAGCTGACTACTAAGGCGCAGAAAGTGACCTTTCCGTCTACTGCTCCTCCAGTCCTTGTGAGTTGCTTGCTGTTGTTCTGGGGAAAATGTCACTGAACCAGTCCTTAATAAGAATACATTAATATTATTAATAATACAGTTTATTATAATTATACATCAAATGATATTTTTATATTAATAACACAATATAATTATAAAATTACATGATTATCTATTATTAGTCTGCTAATATTATAAGTCTAATAATATTTTAATACTATGAATAATAATTCAATTAATAACGATTGAATTGTGACTGACAGATAGAGCTCAGAGGGTTGCGGTTAGTGTTGCAGAGCTTAGTTGGAGGTGAGTAAGAAGTGGTGTCCCTCAGGGGTCAGTACGGGGTGCGGTCCTTTCAATATAGTTATCAATGACCTGGATGAAGGGATAGAGTTTACCATCAGCAAGTTTGCTGATGTCAGAAAACTGGGAGGAGTGGCTGACACGCCAGAAGGCTGTGCCGCCATACAGCGTGACCCGGCCAGGCTGGAGAGTTGGGCGGAGAGGAACTTTATGAAATTCGACAAGGGCAAGTGTAAGGTACTGCATCTGGGGAGGAATAATGCCATGCATCAGTACAGGTTGGGGGCTGACCTGCTGGAGAGCAGCTCTGTGGAAAGGGACCCGGGAGTCCTGGTGGACAACAGGATGACCACAAGCCAGCAATGTGCCCTGGTGGCCAAGAAGGCCAGTGGCATCCTGGGGTGCATCAAGAAGAGTGTGGCCAGCAGGTGGAGGGAGGTCATCCTCCCCCTCTACTCTGCCCTGGTGAGGCCGCATCTGGAGTATTGTGTCCAGTTCTGGGCTCCCCAGATCAGGAAGGTCAGGGAACTGCTGGAGAGGCTCCAGCAAAGGGTTACTAAGTTGATTAGGCGATTGGAGCATCTCTCTCATGAGGAAAGGCTGAGGGACCTGGGTCTTTTTAGTCTAGAGAGAAGACGACTGAGGCGGGATCTTATTAATACTTATAAATACTTAGAGGGAGGGCGCCAGGGGCATGGGAACAGTCTTTTACAGTGGTGCCCAGCGATAGGACAAGAGGTAATGGGGACAAACTTGAACATAGGAAGCTCCATCTTAACATGAGGAGGGACTTCTTTACTTTGAGGCTGGCAGAGCACTGGAAGAGGCCGCCCAGAGCAGTGGTTGGAGTCTCCCACTCCGCAGACATTCAAAACCCGCCTGGACGCCGTCCTGTGCAACCTGCTGTAGGTGACCCTGCTCAGGCAGGGGGGCGTTGGACTAGATGATCTCCAGTGGTCCCTTCCAACCCCAACCATTCTGCGATTCTGTGATCTTGACCTGTTGTTCAACAAAGTGGATGCTGTTTTTCCCAAAAGAACTTAGTTTTCCTTCCATTTCTTCTTCTTTGGCTTCTTCCCACTCTTTGTCCTGTTTCCTTAGAAAATGTGATCTGAGTAGAGGCACACAATGTCGTCCCTTCTCTGATCACCAAGTACCACTTCCCTGAAATGACTTTGGCTTCCACCTCTGGCTGAAGGAAGGAACGACGCTTGTCAGCTGCAGCCTTTCTCAGTGAGACGGGGGGCCTCTCCGTGCAGGAGGGAGTTCTAAGTGGACCGACTGTGTCCTGGGTGGTGTCCTTTCTAAAACCAAAGGGGTTTTTAGCTCTCCCTGCAAACGGAGTGTGGTGTTCACCCATGCCTGAGCTAGCATACCGGCTTACTGCCACAAAACGCACACGGACGAATTCCCTCTCCTTCTTCCCAACGCGTTGTCCTGCCCCTTTCCTTGTGCCGCCTTTTATGCTTGCGAGTTCTCTCTGCAAGCCAGTTGCACTCTCTAACCTGGTGGAACACTGTCTACTTTTCTGGCTTATTTGCCTGTCTGCTTAGGGAGGTAAGTTGGCTCACAAAGTGCTCTAAGAAGTGTTCAAGGCAGTGCAAGGTAAGCCCACAGGAGTACAGTAGTAGAAGAAAGGGGCAGATGGAGAGATGGGAGGCGGCAGCAAGGCCTCTCTTTTGGTGGCAGTGAAGTCAACATGGTTCGTGAAATCATCTCTTCAGCTTGGAAACTTGTGCCTGTTACTGAGAAGCTTTTTTCAAATAGGATTTTTCTCAGATCTCCTCTTACTCACCTGTGTGAGCAGCCTTGAACTCAGTGTACTGGGTTTTTTCCTGTTATTTATCTCGTCCATACCTCTCTGTCACTTTTTGTTGGGGATCTCATGGGCATCAGAAAAGCAAAGGATTCTCCTTTGGCTCTGCTGTGGGAGGAAAAACTGTCCTGAGTGCCCCCTTTTTAAGGAAAAGAGATACAGGTGATGCCTAGGAGATTTTTCCCTGCGTCTGATGAAACTTGTATCAATCTCAAGAATATTTATGGCTGACATCAGTCTGTTTGGTCAATGTTTTTTTATTTACAGTGGAGAATGCAAGACCTGAGGGCTCACGTAACGAGCAGTCTGCTGCAGTTTCCAGAGGTGACTCTTGAGGCAGTTGGGGAAGAGGAGAGGAGCCACAATTCTGTGCTGTGCGGGAAGTTTTCTAGAGGTGAGCATTTTCCTTTAAATTTGGACTTGGTATAAATTTGTTACTGCCTGGAGGTTACCGGAAGCATCGGGTCATAGTATCAACTGTGCCAGGTCGGTGCTGTTAAGGTGCATCAGGTTTAGCGAGACCAAAAAGGATGCTTCAACGAATACTAGTATTAGAACATTGGTATAGTTAAACTTTGAAGTTATAACAACCTGCACCAATCTTGTGCAGTTCAAATAGTTTACTTAAACGTGCTGAGTCAGTGAGCCTTCCTCAATTTTTAATTACATAAGAAAGCATTTTCAAAAAGGGAATAGTGGTGTTTTGGGCGGTATTTATTTGCACCGGCTCTATGACCATCGTAACATCACACGCAGAAATAGGTGGAGCAGGTCTTTGCAGCCGAGCACCAGTGCTGTAAATCCAGCTCAACCTCCTGCCTGATACGTTTGGCTGTGGTCAGGTCTGGTCCAGGAGCCTCAGTTCACATTTGGGGGGTCTGGGGAGCTGGGTGCAGGCCTTCTGTGCTTGCTTTGGGTGAGACATGACATGCAGGAGGTTTCAGCAGCTCTGTTTTAATGTATTGGCAGCTGCAACCCCATGACCCAGCCCTGGTCAAGAGCAAACATGTTCAGTCCATGCATCTGGATTCTGGTCCCCTCACCTGTTGCCTTGCAGCATGGAGGAAGGTTACTTTCACAAGGTGAGAACTGAAATTCTATGTTGTCTTTGATTAATAAAAGGAGACTTCTGCAATTACAGGATTTTGGGATATTTCAGGTCCTCGATATAAGAACATGGATTACCACATTAGAGGATTATTGCCTCCATTCTGTGGGTCATGCAACCTTAAGATAGCATGGAAGAAATAAAATACAAAAGAGCTATTTCCAAATCTCGTGTGAGACGTGATGCAAGCCTGCAACGGGTGGCTGGGTGCCATGCGTGTGCTCTATGTGCCATTGGGCTGTGGGCCCCTCCCTGGGGCTCCTGCCCTTCCTTAGCAGACTCCTTAGCAGCCAACAGAGAGAACGGATCGTGGTGCTGCCAGCACTGTGGCTGTCACCGCAAGTCCCCTGGGTCTCTCCCTCGGCTGCTTTAGCTCTTTGTCGGTCCCAAAATCTTCTACCCCTGAGGTAGGGTCTGACCCCTGCCACCTGCAGCTCGGGGATGCTCTTGGGGAAAGGAGTAGAGGTGACTGCCAGTGGTCACTCCGGGCTTTCTTTTAGGCTCAGCCAACTTTTGTTGACTGCCTGGGCAGGAGCAGCCCTTCCCTGCAGCCTGGGCACCCCTGATGAGGGTGGCACCCCAGGCACCCCCAGCAGGCACGGCACCCCCACCCATACCTCCTGTCTCACCTCTTTTAAGTGAGTATTCCCCCTGATCTGCGACCCCTTCATGCTGGCACAGCAGCTCACCCCGCAGGGAGCACCTTAGCCACAAGCTCCCCGCGTGCCTGGCGCAGAGCTGGAGGATGTCAGCGACGGGGGCCAGCTTGGCGGGTGTCCCTGGAGGGTCACACCTGCCCAGCATGGCTCCCACTCCCCTGCACAGGGCTGCAGATGGCTCCATGCGGCTGATTCTTTGACCCCTGGGTCTTCCACATCCAGTGGATGAGCACCAGCCCACCTGCACAGGCCACCGCCATGCTCAGTGTCATATTCTTGGTTGGTTTTGTTGTTTTTTTCCATCCAGTCACAATAAATCTCACATCACAGGGTAGAATTTCATTCTACCTTAAAAGAAAGGTCATTTGGAAAGAGCATGCCACCTCATGGCATGGCTTTGGTCCCTAGAAAGGGGGGTCCAAACACTACAAACAAGGCTGTGGATTCTAAAAATGAAATATGGATTCTAAAGATGAAAAATTGGATCTGAAACTGTTTCTTTGAGCCTTAAAAATGAGGTTTTAACCCCTGAAAAAGATGCTTGGACCCCAAAGACAAGGCTTCGAACAATGAAAAGGAGGCTTTGAGATCCAAAATGAGGTTTTTGTTTGCTAAGGTGAGCATTTGTATGGTAAAAATGAGGCCGTGGGCCCTAGAATTAATGCTTTGCACTCTAAAAATAAGACTTTGGAAACGAAAACTGAAGCTTTGGGCCCTAAAATGATAGTTCAAACTCTATAAATGTAGATTTGGACCGTAAAAAAAGTTGATTTTGCCCTAAAAATGAGGGTTTAGACCCAAAAGTGACGATTTGGGCCTTAAAAAAAAAGATTATGAGCTTTAAAATTAAGACTCTGGGTTGTAAAAGAGGGGCTTGGACCCAATGAATGAGACTGTGGACTCTAAAAGTGATCTTTTGATCCCTATAACTGAGTGTTTGAAAATCAAAATGGGGCTTTGGACTCTGTAAAGGTGTCCTGGTTTGAGGTAAAACAGAACCAATTTTGTTCATAACTTCGCTTCTTAGCTGGGCCTCTTCTAACTACTGAAATTAACTGCATATTGTGCAGGCAGTGTTCGCTCTACCACAGTGACAAGACCAATGTTTATGATGCCCAGGCATGGGATGCAGAGAGGCTCTGCTTATACTCATTGTTATAACCCCCACGGCCAAACAACTTTGTTATTTGCCCCGTTGGAGGGTCGGAAGCGGAAAAGCATAGAGGGGTCCCACCTGCAGGGAGGAGCAGACAGGACAGGCGACCCAAAACTGACCAACGGGGTATTCCATCCCATCTGCCTCATGCTCAGTATAAAAGCTGAGGGATCAAAGGGTCAGCTCTCTTCCTTCAATGACCGACGTCTGAGGAGGACTCTGTTCGTCTGCCTGTGATCCCCATCCTGAATGCAGATCCGGAATCCAGTTCCCGTCCGTCACTGAGTCCAGCCTGGGACTGCCCCAGTGCCAGCCGGTGACGTGATTGTCATCTCGGGAGCTCGATATGGTTTTGCATATATTTCATTATTTCTTTTTATTTTGTTATTAATATTTCATTAAAGTAGTTTAGTTTCTTCTAAACTCATAAGTCTCTCCTTCCTCCTCTGCCTCTCTCTTTGAAGAGGGGTAGCGGGGAGCATCTGTTGGTCCCATCTGGGGCCCCTCAGGTCCCCAGTAGTGGATTTTGGCCTAAACCATGACAGATTAATTGGCGCCCAACACAGGGCAGTCCCAGGCTGGACTCAGTGGTGGCGTGACTTCATTCAGGCCCCGATAGTCTCCAGTCCACATCAGACTTTTGCACTGGCCATATAGGGCTGTTAAAGGGTGAGCGAGTTTTGCTGATCACTCCTTGGCTCTCTAGCCGGCGAATCAGGTTATGGATGAGAATCGGGGAGTCTCAGTTGGTGTGCTACTGTCATTGATGCACTGTGGCAGCAGCAATTGGCACCTGCTGATCTTCAACTCTCAGCAGTCCCACAACAGAAGGGTCATCTGAAAGACCGGGTAAGGTAGACAGCTGTGTAACATCCTCAGTCTCTACAGCTGCTATACCAAAAGCCCACCGATACCCTTTGGGGTCTTTAAAATACCCTCTCTGGAGGTAGTCTATGCCAAGGATGCACGGAGCATCTGCACCAGTAACAATGGGGTGTTTCTCCCATTTATTCCCAGTTAGGCTCACTTCGGCCTCTAATACAGTCAGTTCTTGAGATCTGCCTGTCACTCCAGAAATGGTGACAGTTTCTGCCCCTTTATGATTCGATGGCAATAGGGTACACTGTGCACCAGTGTCCACCAGGGCTTTATACTTTTGTGGCTCTAATGTGCCAGGCCATCGAATCCACATAGTCCAATAAATTCGGTTGCCCCTCTCCTTCTCCTGGCTGGAGGCAGGGCACCTCTAACGTTGACCGTAGTACCTACGATTATCAGATCGGTTCCTACCTGGTCCGTAGGATCGCCTACCGTAGGTCGGAGCAGCCTTCCTCCTGTAAGAATCCTTTCTTCTATCGGCTTCATTTTGCAACTCAAGCACCCGTGCCTGTAGGGCTGAGGTAGGTTCTCCATCCCACTTCTTCCTGTCTTCTCCATATTCACAGAGGCAAAACCACAGGATATCTCGTATTGGGTTTGATTTGTCTTGAGTCGGAGGGTGTTTTTTCTTAGCAGCTGCAACATGGGTCTGTGCAGGGAAAGAGTGGAGTTTTTCCTCCACCTTGGTTAGTTTATCAAACAGTTTATTGGTTTGCTCAACTATTTTCTGGGTCATTTGCTCTATTTTCTCGGTCATTTTCTCAGTGGTCACAGTCAGCTTTTCTATGGCTGCCACAGAGAAGGGACGAGAGAGACTGTCTTCACACTGTCGTACCTTGTTAACCACTTCATTTGCAGTTGGTGTGTCAGTATCAGATCCTCCCCAGACCATTGTTGAGTGTGTGGGAATATGTTGATGGTGCACTTTGTACAAACTGTTTTAGCATAGACCGTTTGCATGGCATTTCATCAGGGTCTACTATCACTTGCCCATCACTATAAATCACCTCTCGCACAGCCAATTCTCCCAGGTACTTAATACCTTTTTCCATGTTGGTCCATTTACTTGGACGGCATTCGATATCGTCCTTAAAGGGATACCTGCGCTTTATGGCTCACACCAGTCGCCTCCAGAGACTGAGAGTGCTTGTCTTTCTCCCAATCTCTTTATCAATACCTCCATCCTTGGCCAGGTTTCCCAATTGCCTCGCTTCTCTGCCATCTCAATCTAGGGTATCTGCCCCACTATCCCAGCATCGGAGCAACTAGGAGATAAGGGTTTCACCTTCATGACGACTAAAGTCCTTCCTAATATTTCTCAGATCTTTCCTAGAGAAGGATTTAACAACTGCCTCTACATCTGACTCCTCCTGTTGTGAGGCTGTCCGAGAAGGGGCCTCTCCAGCATCTGCTCTAGAAGGACTCTCGCCTCTGTCTGTTTTCAAAGGTCACTTTCCCTTATCTGGTCTTGAAGGACCCTCTCCTGGATCTTCTTCAGAACTCTCCCCCAAGCTATGTGACTTGAGGTGGTCTTTGTCGTAAGGGGTAGGGGAAGGAGTTGACCTCTTCTTCTTCCTCCTGGTTACCGGGGCAGCTTGTACCGATTTTGATGGAGTTGGAGTAGTTTTGGTACTGGTTGTAGTGGCTGCAGTAGCTTGTGCCGGGAGAGGCGGCGGAGGGGCCGGTGTTGTTGCAGTGGGGGAGGCGGCTGCCAGTGGTGCCGGTGCCACTGCAGGCAGTGGCAGTGCCTGTGCCGTGGCGGTTGGGGGGGCGGCTGCCGGTGGTGCCGGTGGCGGTGGCAGTGGAGGCGCCTGTGCCGTTGTGGTGGGGGGGCGGCTGCGGCTGGGCCGGGCGGGGCCACAGTTTGTGCCGCTGCAGATCGCTGAGCGGCTGCGCGGGTCTGAGTGGCGGCAGCGCACCGTACCCTACGGCTACCCCTGCACCGATGGGTCACAAGAAACCACCCCTGCACCACATGCAGGAAAACCGACAACAAAATCACAATCTTGAGAAGGTAACAATCCCTATCCTCAGAGCCCAGAAGGTTTCCATGCCCCAGCTCTGATGGTGTCACATTAGCATAATTATCAAAGGGCGAAGTGAACCTTCCCCAGGTAGAACCGAAAGTATAGAAAAAGTAAAATTAAGACTCTGGGTTGTAAAAGAGGGGCTTGGACCCAATGAATGAGACTGTGGACCCTAAAAGTGAACTTTTGATCCCTATAACTGAGTGTTTGAAAACAAAAATGGGGCTTTGGACTCTGTAAAGGAAAGTTTAGGTCATCAAAATTCGGGCTTGGAAAATGAAAACAAGACTTTGGTCCCTAAAAACGAGGCTTTCTTCGCTAACAATTGCATAATGGATCCTAACAATTAGGCTGTGGTCCCTAAAAATGAACTCAAAAAAATGAGGCTTTGTGCCCTAAACATGAGGGTTGAGACTAAAAAATGAACATTTGGGCCTTAAAAATGAGGGCTTTTTAGCCAAGGGGTGGGCAGATCTTGTAGCCAAAGGGGTGTGATGTTGGTGGTGTTCCTACCTCAGCTGGGCATGTCCCTGAGCAGCCTGATGGGACCTGCTCTGAGCATGGGCTTGGGCTGGAGACTTATTGATGTCCCCTCTGACCAGAATTACTTCATGATGTTATGATTTCCCTCAGTAGAAGGACATAATTTGACAAGTTCAGCTGGACAGGGTGCCACTACAGGCATCCCAGCAAGACACAACTCACCCCAACACCGAGCTCCTAGTTCTGGGGAGGTCTCTCCATTTTGGCATTTCAATAAGATGCTTAAATTCCCAGCCTGGCACCCTCAGGTCTCCTACAAAGCAGAGCAGAAATATCTGCCCCCGCAAAGCGACCTTCCTTGGAAGACACTCATCCCTCACTCGTGCTGGCGGCCTCAGGATAACCTTTGCTCAAAGTCAGGGACTCTGAGTTTTTAGGATGGCGTCAGGGTGCCCCTTCTCCCAGGTGCTGGAGGGGGCCCTAAGTAGAAGCTTTCCCTAAGGATGGTTTGGTTCCTGGGTTGAACAGGATGGATTTAGGCAAGGAGGAAAACACCAGGACTGCAGATGGACATTCTGTCAGTGTGGGTGGCCCATGGGAATGGCCAAACAGCAGCCCTACTTGCAGGATTTCGTAAGTCGAGACACAAATTGGATAGCGAGTGGATAAACTGGGAGACAAATAGGATAGTAAAGAGCCCTGGCTTTACCCCAAGTAGAAGGAGAAAGTCCAGCCCAACAGAGCTGCGCTCAGCTGTGCTCTCTTGCCTTCCCTGGTCCCTTATGGCCCTGGGTGAAAGCTCAGGCGCCCTCCACTTGTGCTGCACATAAGTGCCCTCCATGCTTTCCCAGCTGCCCTCCCTCCACTCCTTTGCCCTCCAGGGACATTCCGTTTTCCACCACATTGTTCCAACTGCCCGGTTGCCTTCTCTTGCCCCAGAAATCAGGTTCCTTTCCACAGTGACCATGGAAAAGGTCCCTTGGATGGAAAAGGTCCTGAGGAACAGGCCCTCAGATGGCTTCCAGCACCACACTGGGCTGATCTCAGAGCAACGGCCCATGTCTCCCCCATTCTGTTGAAGGACCGTTGTGAACAATGAAAGAAGTCAACACTCTTGCCACTTCTCCTTTGTGTTTTTATTCATCTCTTTCCCGAGCTCCTGGTGTCCCGAAGACAGATGGGTTTCTGCAAAAGAAGAGAGACTCCTGTAAAACAAAACTGCACGTTTGGGGAGATCTTTGCCCACATGCAGAGCCCTTGGGTGGCTTCAGGTCAGGACGCTGAGGGCAGGGCAGCTGTTTCTCTCCCTCTGTTTACCCTTCCTCTGCAGCCTCACCAGAAGCAGCAGCGGTTTGCTCCCAAGCTGTGCCAGACCTTCCCCAAAAGCCTTTCTCTTCCCACCAGGAACCTAAAGGAGCAGCAATGAGCTGGGAACAGACAGTCCCCTGTTCAGCCCAGAGCAGCCTTGCGGTTAGTTAGGCCTTCTAAATATGGCCAAATAGCACGGCCTTGTGTGTTTCCTGAGGCTACAGAAGAAAGGGCAGCAATGGGAAAGGAGTACCTTGCCCCTGGTGATGGAAGAGCCCGAGGGGGGAACTTAGCCACGACATCAGTCAGAACAAAGGGCTCTTTGAAGAGTCACCACTGTCCCTCTAACTCTGCATTTCTACAAGGAAACAGCACACAAGGACAACACAGATCCGAATCACGTACCTGTTTTGCTGCCTCAGGTAACCCTCTGCTCCAGGCACCACAAGTCCTTATCCCTCCAGCCAGGGCCACTCCAACCTGATCTTTTCTTCAGTAGCTGGCATTGCATAGATATGGACCCCTTGTACGCTGTGGCACCAAAAGATGCCGCGATTGAGAGACGGGACACAGCTTGATGCAAGCAGAAAGTCGTTTATTCAAAAAACTTTCAGGGGTTATATAGAGATCGCATCACAATCTGGTTGGTTCTTTCAAACATGTACAACTAACCCTACTACTTCTAATTGGCTAACGATAACATCAGAAGGCCGTTGTTAGGGTCTTTCCTGGCACTTTCCACAGCCCATTGTTATCACCTCTGTAGGTTCGTGCCCCACTTAAGACCTATTCGTCAGGTGGCGCCTTCCCTGCAAACTCTTAACCTTTTAGCAAGGTCTGTGGCCCACAAGCTCCAGCAGGTCTCTGCTTATCAGATGTGTAGAGCTTGGGGTTTTGCTCTTTAACCTTTCTCTTTCCAAATCACCTCAAAATCCTTGTGCCACAAAAAGGGAGGGCTCAAAGCTGTATCCTGCTAATATGGTCTTCTGTGGTTCTTTCAGCACTGACCAGAACATCTCAGGCCGTGATCTTATTAACTGTTCTGTCTCAGGTCTTGGTGGTTGTGGAATGAAAACCTTGTAGGTGGGCTCCTGAGGCAGCATAGCCTCAGAGCTTGTTGACAGTAATTTGCTTTGGATGGGAACTTTCTTTTCTCCTCGTCCTTCTCCTCTGCACCTCTGAGGTTTTGCTCCCTGCACTTGGCTCTGCTTTGATGCTTGGCTTTTTAGCTTAGATGTGCCATTGTGTTGGTTGGTCACAGGCTGCTTTTGTCCAGAGTACTCCCGTGGGATGGCTGGCAACTGCCTGAAAGGACACAACGGGAGAAGTCTGAGTGAGGACATGTTAGTTTGGGGCCGCATCCTGCTCCTACGAGCCATGTGCTTCTCTGCGCAGCCGCCAGCAACTCAGCCGATGGCTGCGCTCAGCTCAGGAGAGGAAACCCCCTGAGCCAGAACACTCGGCTGACAGGTGGCTGTCCCTGTGCACAGCTCTGGAGACCATGCTGGGGCCCTCCTAAGAGGAAGAGGAGCCAGCCCTCTGAAATGGGGGGTCTCCGGTAGCCTCATCCCACCCTTCCAGGTGCTGCCTTCACCACTGTTGGGCAGTGATGGATGATGACTGTTTGGGTCTGGGGAGCGGGCTTTTGCTGGGTCAGAAAACAACCCTGCGCAGACACTAGCTGTGAGGTTCCAGACTCACCTGACCCTAGACTTCTTCCTCTTCTCTGTCATCTTCATTTTCTGGAGCTGCGGGGCTACATAACGAGTCCAGTTGGAATGAGAAGGCAGGGGCACTTCAGCAGTTCCCACTGAAACTGGGAAGGAAAGACCTTGTCAGAAGAGCATCGCTGAGATGCTGCCGGCCCTGGTGACAGGTAGAGGTGCTCAGGCTACTTCCCAAAAAATCCAAAAGGGCCATTCTGCTCCCCTTGCAGCCACCCTGACACCAGCTCATGCTGGGCTCCTCATTTCCACAGTGCAATGTGGTTTTGTGACTGTGTTATTGGCACCACATTTGGGAAAGAGGACCTGGGTAGTGCCGGTGACAGGACAGGGACTCTTGCAGAGGGACCATTTCCTGGGGGCCTTGAATTGCCATCCTCCCACTGTTCCCTTGGGCACATCCCAACCTTGGGGTTTGGTTCTGTGGAATCCAACGATTCATGAGCAAAAAAGGCGGTGCTGAGCTGTCACGAAGCTTCGGCACAAGTCGGAGTCTTTTGACAATCATCACAGAAGGATCTTCCCCAATATATCACAGAAGCTGGTTTGCTATGCTAGGGAAAGGAGCTGGGAGCAGCTTTACCTTCCATGCCTTGCCTGATAGCTGGCAAACCCTCCGTTTTCTTCTGCTTTTCCTCACTGGGGACTTTTCTCAGGGCCTTGAGAGGGTCCCTGCGAGATGATTTGGGCATAAACTCCAGCTGAAACCTGGAGACAAGACGACACCAGCATGACTCACCACACCACCAGCCCTTGCGTTGATCACCTGCTCACAAGCAGATTTTGGTATTGCAGAAAAAAATGTTTTTTTCCCAAGTTGACTACACCCCATCCCCAAGGATCCTCCTGGTAAATGAAGTCACCCTGCAGAGAAGTCCAGGCCATGATGGGAAGAAAGTGCCACCTAAAGTCCTCTGTCTTTCCCATCAGATCTGCCTCACAAGAATGACTATCGGCTGGGGACATAAATGCATTGCAGGACACCTGTGGTCACATGGAGCAAATGCTACCAAACCACAGCTGAGCAACTAGAGGCTACATCCACAGATGTACTCACTCAGGAAAGATGATGACATGGCCAGAAAATGTCAGTGAGGCCACAGGTGCCACCTGGGACACCACCATGTCCAGCAGCTCGGGGACCTGCAACGGAGGAGCACAAAGATGGCACAATGTCCTCAGCATGGCTGAGGCACTCAGTATCAGAGGAGCCTGAGGCACTGACAGTTGGTAGGGCCATAGCTCTCGCCTGGCCCAAGTGGCTGGTGGTGGCCCACATGCAAGCAGTGCTGGGGCACCGTGCTGGGACTGCCCAGGCTGTGCAGAAACCAACACGCTCACCTTAAAACCAGATATTTCCAGGTTCTTCGTCCCAGATATCCTCTCCAGGAAGTGGTAAAAAAACTTCATTTTTACCATCGTGCCTTCGATGAGGAGCACCCCTATGTCCCTCAGGACAAGGGCGATGTTCTCCCCCTTCCCAAGGCAGTGAGAGAGGAGGGATGTGGTGCCTTGGATGCAAACCTGCACCTTTTGCCGGGAGACGGAGGCTGCCGTGGCCACCTTGGCGTATTTGAGGGCCTCCAGCTCCTTGTTGCCTGGAAAACCACATGAGAGGGACAGAGGTGCTTACCTGGTGGCCCTTCTGCAGACATTTCCCAAGGGCTGCATATTAGAATCACTGCATCGCCCAGAGATACCCCCTTTTTGGTCCTGCTCTGTAGAGGGGGAGTTGCTTGAGAGAAGCATTTCAGATCTCAGGAAGGGATGCAATGACCCTGCAGCCAGCCAAGGTTTAATCCGCCATCTTACCAGGCAGGTAGGACTTGTCATCCATCAGGTTGTGGACAACTGCAAGGTTCCTGGCCAGGTGAAACACAGGCATCTGGATAGCGATGGCCTCATCTCTAACCTGGATCCATTTGGGGACAGTGTCGAAGGAGCCGAGGGTGGGAATTCGGACCCCCTGCAAGCCAAAGGGTGAGAACTAGCTGGAGGGAAGAGCTGGGGGTGGCCCTTACCAGGGAAGGTGCTTCAGGCTGGATCCTGCCTGCTCCTGCTCTTCAGAGACACAACCCGGGGTATGGGAAGAGCTTTGGGGAGGAGACGCTGAGTGTTCCCCCTCCCCTTCTCCTCCAAAACAAGCAGTGCTGCAGTCAGGGCAGAAGCAGCCTGAGGGCATCCAGGGCGTCTCCAGTGACCAGGATCAGCCCTGTGGTGCACCACCACATACAAAACCACCCCATCCCTGGAGGTGTTCCAGGTCAGGTTGGATGGGGCTTTGAGCAACCCTCAAGTCTAGTGAAAGGTGTCCCTGCCCATGGGCGGGGGGTGGAACTAGATGATCTTTAAGGTCCCTTCCAAGCTAAACCATTCTATTATTCTACAATTCTACCACAGATGATACCACATTGTATGAGCCCTGTTTGTCCCATCGGTGGGGACTTTTGGGGTGAGTTTCCTGCTTTCTGAGGAGGGAAAGAGTAATCACAGGCCATGCCTCGAGGCCATGGGGATTATCCAGTCCCCTGGGTGGAGGAGGAGGAGGATGTGGGTGTCACTCCACCTTATGCAGCAGGAGCTGCTCTTGAATGTAGCTGGCCACTGCATCCCAGACAGCCGTTTGCTCTGGAAAACAAAGGAAAACCAGGTCATGCTCTATGTCCACCGGCTCTCAACCCTCCAACACCCCCTGAGCTGTCGCACATTGGCAGATGTAAAGTGTCATTGCTGCCCCCAGCCCCAGATGGAGACACCCCTGAGACAGCTGCAGTGCTGAGTCTCACTGACGCAATATGGCAACTGTCGGTCATGAAAATGCTCGTGCAGTGGCTGTGGATGCCCGTACCAGTGGTGGTGATGCTGGGCATCATGAAGGTGTGCTCCATCCCATCCCAGAAGTCTATCTTGGTCCGCCTCACAGGTCGCTCCTTAGTGGCAACAGCCATGTGGGAGCTCATCCCTGTTCATCCTATGAACACTACTCCACGGTGCCGGAACCACCACGCCGCAGCCCCTTTTATACCCCTGTGCGGCCATGTCACAGATCCGGTGTGACATCATGCTGGCACGACCACTGCTGGCTGTGCTGCCCACTGTGACACAGCCACTACTGACTAGCTGATCATGGCGACATGGCACCCACTGACCTGCTGCCCTCTGTGATGGGGCTGCCAGTGTCCCTCTGTCAGTGCCCAGTGGTGGCTTGGTGCCATCACCGCTTCCTGGCGGAGCTGTATGAGATGACTTGTAAATTCCCTGAAACAAATGCTGAGAGATGAAATGGAGGAGGCGGCCCTCCAAGCCTCATTGAGAAATGTCTCAAACACTCTCAAGTACCTTGAAATGTAGCTATAACCATTGGGTGAATAATGCAGGTTTTATGCTCAAAGAACTGATGAGGCTGACACCTCCTTACTGAGGTGGGAAAGAAAGTCACCTGAGTCTGGAGAAGGGAAACAGGGCAGCGCTGCTTTTTGTCAGCAAGGAAAAAGTACCTTTTCCTTTTTTTTGGTCCTTTGTTTCTTCAGAAGGCTGCTATGCCTGATGATGACGTTTGCCTCATTATCCACAAAATGCATATTAAAGTTGACACCCCGGTATATGCTAATGATTATTGAGATCACCCAAAACACATATGACTATAGCACTCGCCTCTCCACACAACTCATGCTACATGTCACCTCGGGGTGGGGAGAAACCTGAGCACCATAACAGTAGGGCCGGTCATACTGATACCACAAACATAAAAGGGGAAAATAAGTGCCCCTAGAGAGACTTTTCTCCCTGGGGATCTGTGGAGGAGCACTCCTATGAACGAGAGACCTGTTGGCTGGACCAACACTGGAACCAGGACCGGTGATCTCTTCATATCTCTGTCTGTCTCTCCTTCTCTATCTCTCTGTTTCTCTTTCTTTTCTCTTTTCCTTTTAAAGTTACGTAAGTAACACAAGGCATACCTTACCACTTGCCATAATTCATGGTATATCTGCTCTTAAGTACATCTTGCCTTAATTTGTTGTCTATCTGTTGCTAAGTAACACAAGGTGTACCTTACCGCTTGCCATACTTTGTTTTACCATTTGCTATAATTTGTTATATACCTAACCAATTATCATGGACCTAGATAAGACATACATTAATTACTGTGGGAATCTAATAAATGTTTTTGTATGGACCTTAAGAATTGTCTCAACTTAGTCCGCAGCACTGGGGATTTGCAAATCTGAGTTACTTCCCCCTGGCTCTTCTGAGTGGGATGTGACAGGAGCCTGTTCCAGTGACTGACCGCTCTCACAGTGAAGAATATTTTCCTAATGTCCAATCTGAACTTTCCTTGACACAGCTTCATTCCGTTTCCTCCTGTCCTGTCACTGGTCGCCGGAGAGAGGAGATCAGCACCTCCGCCTCCTCTGCCCCCCTTGGGGAATTTGAAGACTGCCACAAGGACACCCCTCAGCTGTCTCTTCTCCAAGCTGATCAAGACAAGTGACCTCAGCAGCTCTTCCTAAGTCTTGCCCTTGGGACCTTTCACCATCTTGGTCACTCTCCTCTGGACACACTCTAATACTTCGATGTCCTTCTACTGAGGTTCCTAAAACTGCACACAGAACTCGAGGTGGGGCCACACCACTGCAGCGCAGAGTGGGACAATCACCTCCCTCGACCAGCTGGTGACGCTGTGCATGATGCACCCCAGGACACGGTTGGCCCCTTTGGCTGCCAGGGCACACTGTTTACTCCTATTAACTTGCTATCAACCTAAACCCCCAGACCTCTTTCCGTGGGGCTGTTCTCCAGCCTCTTGTCCCCCAGGTTGTACATGTAACCAGAATAACCCTGTCCCGGGTGGAGAATCCGGCACTTGCTCTCATTACATTTCATATGGTTGGTGATTGCCCAGCTCTCTACTCTATCCAGACCTCCCTGTAAGGCCTCTCTAGCCTTGAGGGAGTCCACAGCTTCTCCTGGTTCAGTACCGTTGGCAGACTTGCTTAATGTACATTTGATTCCTGTGTCCAGATCATTTATAAAAGACATCAAAGAGCACTGGCCCTAAAAT
This sequence comes from Vanellus vanellus, assembly GCF_965231255.1. Taxonomy (NCBI): domain Eukaryota; kingdom Metazoa; phylum Chordata; class Aves; order Charadriiformes; family Charadriidae; genus Vanellus; species Vanellus vanellus. Next base: position 81,637 of record NW_028127255.1, on the reverse strand, counting down.
TGTGCCCTGGGGAACGCCACCGGTGACTGGCCACTAGCCTGATGTAACCCCAATTACTATAACCCTTTGAGGCCTTTATGGTCTCCAGGGCCTCATTTTGAGGGTCCAAACCGGTCTTTTATTACCCGTAGCCAATTTTAGGTCCCACAGCTTAATTTTTAGGGTCTGAAGTCTCATTTATAGGTTAGAAAGCCTCATTTCTGTTGTCCAGAGACTCAGTTTTAGTTTGCAGAGTCTCCTTTTTAGAATCCAAAGACACATTTTTAGTTTCCAAAGCCTCATTTTCAGGCTCCAAAATAGCATTTTTGTTATCCGGACAGTCGTTTTTAGGGTCCAAGCTGCATCTAGAGTGTCCAACCCCTCATTACCATGGTCCAAAACCATCTTTTTTGGCTCAAAGCCACATTTTTAGGCTCCAAGCCATAATTTATAAGTTCCAAGCCACATTTTTAAGGTTCAATGACTCATTTTAAGAGCCCAGAGTGCCATTTGTAAGGCCCAAAGACTGACTTTGAATGTTCAAAGCCCCATTTTTTAGTCCAAAGCCTTATTTATAGGGGCCAAAAGCTCACTTTGGGGCCCCAACCCTTATTTTCAACAACCATAGCCTAATTTTTAGGATCCAGCCCACAACTGGGGGGGGTCTGAATACTCATTTGGAGTGCCCAAAGCTACATTTTAGTGTCCAAAGCCCTCCTTTAGGGAACAAAGCCTCATTTATTTAGGGTCTGAGGCCTAATTGTGAGCATCCAGAGATCCCCTTTTAGCCTGCAAAGCCCTAGTTTTTCATACTAAAGCATCATTTGAGAGTACAAAACCTCATTTCAGGTTCAAAACCTCATTTTCATTTCCAATCCTAATTCTTAAGGCCCAAACCCTTCTTTTGAGAGTCCAAAAGCCTCTTTTAGAGCTCTAAGCCTCTGCTCTAGTGCTCAAAGCCCTATATTTGGGATCAAAGCTTCCTTTCTGGGGGCCACAGCAGAAGCAATAGTTTCCCCTCATTTTCAGGGTACAAAGTGTCACTTGTAGCATTTAGCCCACCTGTTTCACTGCCCAGGGCCTCTTTTCTAGGCTCAAAATCCTCTTTCTTATGGTCCAAACTTGTCTTTTATTACCCATAGCCTTGTTCTAGGGCCCGTAGTTTAATATTTAGAGTCTGAAGCCTCACTTCTAGGTTAAAAAAAAAAAAAAAAAAATTTAGTGGCCAAAGCATCATTTTCACTTTCAAAAGTCTTAGTTTTGGTTTGCAAAACCTCATTTTCAGGCTCCAAAATGGCATTTATAGGATGCAGCACGTCCAGCACGTTTGGGGTCCAAACTGCATCTTGAGAGTCCAAACCCTCCTTTCTATGGTGCAATCTGCTTTATAGGGTCCAAAGCTTCATTTACAGGGTCCAAATGTTCATTTTCAAACCCAGACACTCATTTTTGGCTTCCAAAGCCTCATTTTCCTGCACCAAAGCCTCATTTTTAGAATCCAGTCTGCAATTGTAAGGCCCCAAAGCCTCATTGTGAGGTCCAACCTCCTCACTGAAGGAACAAAGCCTCATTTGTTTACTGGCCAAAGGCTAATTTGGAGTGTCCAGAGACCCACTTTTAGCATGCAAAGCTTCGGTACCGGAGATTCATTTAAAGGCACAAAGCATAATTTCAGGGTTCAAAACATTAATTTTCTTTCCAAAGCCACATTTTTAAGACCAAACCCTCCTTTGAAGGGTCCAAACTCTTGTTTTTAGGATCCAAACACCTCTTTTACAGTTCTAAGCCTCCACTGTAGTGCCCAAAGCCCTAAATTCAGCACCAAAGCTCCATTTTAGGGGGCCACCAACAGGTTCCCCTCCTTTGCAGGGTCCAAAGCATTATTTCTAACATCTAACCCATCCTTTTTAGTGCCCAGAGTGCCATTTTGAGGGCTGAAATCCTTATTCGTAGGGTGCAAGCCTGTCTTTTATTACCCATAGCCATTTTCTAGGGCCCACAGTTTAATTTTTATGGTCTAAACCCTCATTTTTAGGACAGAAAGCCTCTTCTAGAACCACACAATCATTTAGGTGGGAAGAGACCCTTAAGATCATTGTGTAGAACTGTAAACCTAATACTCCCAAGTCCACCACTAAACCATGTCCCTAAGTGCCACGTCCACACTTTTAAATACCTCCAAGGATGGCAACTCCACAACTTCCCTGGCCAGCCTGTTCCAATGCTTGACAACCCTTTTGGTGAAGACATTTATCCTAGTATCCAATTTAAACCTTCCCTGGCATAACTTGAGGCCATTTCCTCTTGTCCTAGTACCTTTTACTTGGGAGAAGAGGCCGACCATCCCTTGCTACAACCTTCTTTCAGGTAGTTGTAGACAGCAATAAGGTCTCCCCTCAGCCTCCTTTTTTTCCAAACCAAACAACCCCAATTCCCTCAGCTGCTCCTCGTCAGACTTGTTCTCCAGACCCCTTCACCAGCTTTGTTGCCCTTCTCTGGACACACTCCAGCACCTCTATGTCTTCCTTGTAGTGACGGGCCCAAAACTGAACACAGTACTCGAGGTGGGGCCTCACCGGTGCCGAGTACAGGGGGATGATCGCTCCCCTAGTCCTGCTGGCCACACTATTCCTGATACAAGCCAGGATGCTCTTGACCACCTGGGTGCACTGCTGTCTCATATTCATACGGCTGTTGACCAGCAGACCCAGGTCCTTTTCTGCTGGGCAGCTTTCCATGCACTCTTCCCCAAGCCTGGAGCACTGCATGGAGTTGTGTGACCCAAGTGCAGGACCCGGCACTTGGCCTTGTTGAACCTCGTATCGTTGGCTTTGGCCCATCGATCCAGCCTGTGCAGATCCCTCTGTAGAGCCTTCCTACCCTCAAGGAGGTCAACGCTCCTGCCCAACTTGATGGAGTGCACCCTCATTAAGTTTGCAAACAACACCCTGTCGTCCAGGTCATTGACAAAGATATTAAAGAGAACCAGCCCCAACACTGAGCCCTGAGGAACACCACTTGTGACTGGCCACCAACTGGATTTAACTCCATTCACCACCACTCTTTGGGCCCAGCCAGCCAGCCAGTTTCTCCAAGAGAATGCTGTGGGAAACAGTGTCAAAGGATACACCCACCTAGGTTGGCTTGGGTGGCTTCAGGTCAGGACGCTGAGGGCAGGGCAGCTGTTTCTCTCCCTCTGTTTACCCTTTCTCTGCAGCCTCACCAGAAGCAGCAGCGGTTTGCTCCCAAGCTGTGCCAGACCTTCCCCAAAAGCCTTTCTCTTCCCACCAGGAACCTAAAGGAGCAGCAATGAGCTGGGAACAGACAGTCCCCTATTCGGCCCAGAGCAGCCTTGCGGTTAGTTAGGCCTTCTAAATATGGCCAAATAGCACGGCCTTGTGTGTTTCCCGAGGCTACAGAAGAAAGGGCAGCAATGGGAAAGGAGTACCTTGCCCCTGGTGATGGAAGAGCCCAAGGGGGGAACTTAGCCACGACATCAGTCAGAACAAAGGGCTCTTTGAAGAGTCACCACTGTCCCTCTAACTCTGCATTTCTACAAGGAAACAGCACACAAGGACAACACAGATCCGATTCACGTACCTGTTTTGCTGCCTCAGGTAACCCTCTGCTCCAGGCACCACAAGTCCTTATCCCTCCAGCCAGGGCCACTCCAACCTGATCTTTTCTTCAGTAGCTGGCATTGCATAGATATGGACCCCTTGTACGCTGTGGCACCAAAAGATGCCGCGATTGAGAGACGGGACACAGCTTGATGCAAGCAGAAAGTCGTTTATTCAAAAAACTTTCAGGGGTTATATAGAGATCGCATCACAATCTGGTTGGTTCTTTCAAACATGTACCACTAACCCTACTACTTCTAATTGGCTAACAATAACATCAGAAGGCCGTTGTTAGGGTCTTTCCTGGCACTTTCCACAGCCCATTGTTATCACCTCCGTAGGTTCGTGCCCCACTTAAGACCTATTCGTCAGGTGGCGCCTTCCCTGCAACCTCTTAACCTTTTAGCAAGGTCTGTGGCCCACAAGCTCCAGCAGGTCTCTGCTTATCAGATGTGTAGAGCTTGGGGTTTTGCTCTTTAACCTTTCTCTTTCCAAATCACCTCAAAATCCTTGTGCCACAAAAAGGGAGGGCTCAAAGCTGTATCCTGCTAATATGGTCTTCTGTGGTTCTTTCAGCACTGACCAGAACATCTCAGGCCGTGATCTTATTAACTGTTCTGTCTCAGGTCTTGGTGGTTGTGGAATGAAAACCTTGTAGGTGGGCTCCTGAGGCAGCATAGCCTCAGAGCTTGTTGACAGTAATTTGCTTTGGATGGGAACTTTCTTTTCTCCTCGTCCTTCTCCTCTGCACCTCTGAGGTTTTGCTCCCTGCACTTGGCTCTGCTTTGATGCTTGGCTTTTTAGCTTAGATGTGCCATTGTGTTGGTTGGTCACAGGCTGCTTTTGTCCAGAGTACTCCCGTGGGATGGCTGGCAACTGCCTGAAAGAACACAACGGGAGAAGTCTGAGTGAGGACATGTTAGTTTGGGGCCGCATCCTGCTCCTACGAGCCATGTGCTTCTCTGCACAGCCGCCAGCAACTCAGCCGATGGCTGCGCTCAGCTCAGGAGAGGAAACCCCCTGAGCCAGAACACTCGGCTGACAGGTGGCTGTCCCTGTGCACAGCTCTGGAGACCATGCTGGGGCCCTCCTAAGAGGAAGAGGAGCCAGCCCTCTGAAACGGGGGGTCTCCGGTAGCCTCATCCCACCCTTCCAGGTGCTGCCTTCACCACTGTTGGGCAGTGATGGATGATGACTGTTTGGGTCTGGGGAGCGGGCTTTTGCTGGGTCAGAAAACAACCCTGCGCAGACACTAGCTGTGAGGTTCCAGACTCACCTGACCCTAGACTTCTTCCTCTTCTCCGTCATCTTCATTTTCTGGAGCTGCGGGGCTACATAACGAGTCCAGTTGGAATGAGAAGGCAGGGGCACTTCAGCAGTTCCCACTGAAACTGGGAAGGAAAGACCTTGTCAGAAGAGCATCGCTGAGATGCTGCCGGCCCTGGTGACAGGTAGAGGTGCTCAGGCTACTTCCCAAAAAATCCAAAAGGGCCATTCTGCTCCCCTTGCAGCCACCCTGACACCAGCTCATGCTGGGCTCCTCATTTCCACAGTGCAATGTGGTTTTGTGACTGTGTTATTGGCACCAGATTTGGGAAAGAGGACCTGGGTAGTGCCGGTGACAGGACAGGGACTCTTGCAGAGGGACCATTTCCTGGGGGCCTTGAATTGCCATCCTCCCACTGTTCCCTTGGGCACATCCCAACCTTGGGGTTTGGTTCTGTGGAATCCAACGATTCATGAGCAAAAAAGGCGGTGCTGAGCTGTCACGAAGCTTTGGCACAAGTCAGAGTCTTTTGACAATCATCACAGAAGGATCTTCCCCAATATATCACAGAAGCTGGTTTGCTATGCTAGGGAAAGGAGCTGGGAGCAGCTTTACCTTCCATGCCTTGCCTGATAGCTGGCAAACCCTCCGTTTTCTTCTGCTTTTCCTCACTGGGGACTTTTCTCAGGGCCTTGAGAGGGTCCCTGCGAGATGATTTGGGCATAAACTCCAGCTGAAACCTGGAGACAAGACGACACCAGCATGACTCACCACACCACCAGCCCTTGCGTTGATCACCTGCTCACAAGCAGATTTTGGCATTGCAGAAAAAAATGTTTTTTTCCCAAGTTGACTACACCCCATCCCCAAGGATCCTCCTGGTAAATGAAGTCACCCTGCAGAGAAGTCCAGGCCATGATGGGAAGAAAGTGCCACCTAAAGTCCTCTGTCTTTCCCATCAGATCTGCCTCACAAGAATGACTATCGGCTGGGGACATAAATGCATTGCAGGACACCTGTGGTCACATGGAGCAAATGCTACCAAACCACAGCTGAGCAACTAGAGGCTACATCCACAGATGTACTCACTCAGGAAAGATGATGACATGGCCAGAAAATGTCAGTGAGGCCACAGGTGCCACCTGGGACACCACCATGTCCAGCAGCTCGGGGACCTGCAACGGAGGAGCACAAAGATGGCACAATGTCCTCAGCATGGCTGAGGCACTCAGTATCAGAGGAGCCTGAGGCACTGACAGTTGGTAGGGCCATAGCTCTCGCCCGGCCCAAGTGGCTGGTGGTGGCCCACATGCAAGCAGTGCTGGGGCACCGTGCTGGGACTGCCCAGGCTGTGCAGAAACCAACACGCTCACCTTAAAACCAGATATTTCCAGGTTCTTCGTCCCAGATATCCTCTCCAGGAAGTGGTAAAAAAACTTCATTTTTACCATCGTGCCTTCGATGAGGAGCACCCCTATGTCCCTCAGGACAAGGGCGATGTTCTCCCCCTTCCCAAGGCAGTGAGAGAGGAGGGATGTGGTGCCTTGGATGCAAACCTGCACCTTTTGCCGGGAGACGGAGGCTGCCATGGCCACCTTGGCGTATTTGAGGGCCTCCAGCTCCTTGTTGCCTGGAAAACCACATGAGAGGGACAGAGGTGCTTACCTGGTGGCCCTTCTGCAGACATTTCCCAAGGGCTGCATATTAGAATCACTGCATCGCCCAGAGATACCCCCTTTTTGGTCCTGCTCTGTAGAGGGGGAGTTGCTTGAGAGAAGCATTTCAGATCTCAGGAAGGGATGCAATGACCCTGCAGCCAGCCAAGGTTTAATCCGCCATCTTACCAGGCAGGTAGGACTTGTCATCCATCAGGTTGTGGACAACTGCAAGGTTCCTGGCCAGGTGAAACACAGGCATCTGGATAGCGATGGCCTCATCTCTAACCTGGATCCATTTGGGGACAGTGTCGAAGGAGCCGAGGGTGGGAATTCGGACCCCCTGCAAGCCAAAGGGTGAGAACTAGCTGGAGGGAAGAGCTGGGGGTGGCCCTTACCAGGGAAGGTGCTTCAGGCTGGATCCTGCCTGCTCCTGCTCTTCAGAGACACAACCCGGGGTATGGGAAGAGCTTTGGGGAGGAGACGCTGAGTGTTCCCCCTCCCCTTCTCCTCCAAAACAAGCAGTGCTGCAGTCAGGGCAGAAGCAGCCTGAGGGCATCCAGGGCGTCTCCAGTGACCAGGATCAGCCCTGTGGTGCACCACCACATACAAAACCACCCCATCCCTGGAGGTGTTCCAGGTCAGGTTGGATGGGGCTTTGAGCAACCCTCAAGTCTAGTGAAAGGTGTCCCTGCCCATGGGCGGGGGGTGGAACTAGATGATCTTTAAGGTCCCTTCCAAGCTAAACCATTCTATTATTCTACAATTCTACCACAGATGATACCACATTGTATGAGCCCTGTTTGTCCCATCGGTGGGGACTTTTGGGGTGAGTTTCCTGCTTTCTGAGGAGGGAAAGAGTAATCACAGGCCATGCCTCGAGGCCATGGGGATTATCCAGTCCCCTGGGTGGAGGAGGAGGAGGATGTGGGTGTCACTCCACCTTATGCAGCAGGAGCTGCTCTTGAATGTAGCTGGCCACTGCATCCCAGACAGCCGTTTGCTCTGGAAAACAAAGGAAAACCAGGTCATGCTCTATGTCCACCGGCTCTCAACCCTCCAACACCCCCTGAGCTGTCGCACATTGGCAGATGTAAAGTGTCATTGCTGCCCCCAGCCCCAGATGGAGACACCCCTGAGACAGCTGCAGTGCTGAGTCTCACTGACGCAATATGGCAACTGTCAGTCATGAAAATGCTCGTGCAGTGGCTGTGGATGCCCGTACCAGTGGTGGTGATGCTGGGCATCATGAAGGTGTGCTCCATCCCATCCCAGAAGTCTATCTTGGTCCGCCTCACAGGTCGCTCCTTAGTGGCAACAGCCATGTGGGAGCTCATGCCTGTTCATCCTATGAACACTACTCCACGGTGCCGGAACCACCACGCCGCAGCCCCTTTTATACCCCTGTGCGGCCATGTCACAGATCCGGTGTGACATCATGCTGGCACGACCACTGCTGGCTGTGCTGCCCACTGTGACACAGCCACTACTGACTAGCTGATCATGGCGACATGGCACCCACTGACCTGCTGCCCTCTGTGATGGGGCTGCCAGTGTCCCTCTGTCAGTGCCCAGTGGTGGCTTGGTGCCATCACCGCTTCCTGGCGGAGCTGTATGAGATGACTTGTAAATTCCCTGAAACAAATGCTGAGAGATGAAATGGAGGAGGCGGCCCTCCAAGCCTCATTGAGAAATGTCTCAAACACTCTCAAGTACCTTGAAATGTAGCTATAACCATTGGGTGAATAATGCAGGTTTTATGCTCAAAGAACTGATGAGGCTGACACCTCCTTACTGAGGTGGGAAAGAAAGTCACCTGAGTCTGGAGAAGGGAAACAGGGCAGCGCTGCTTTTTGTCAGCAAGGAAAAAGTACCTTTTCCTTTTTTTTGGTCCTTTGTTTCTTCAGAAGGCTGCTATGCCTGATGATGACGTTTGCCTCATTATCCACAAAATGCATATTAAAGTTGACACCCCGGTATATGCTAATGATTATTGAGATCACCCAAAACACATATGACTATAGCACTCGCCTCTCCACACAACTCATGCTACATGTCACCTCGGGGTGGGGAGAAACCTGAGCACCATAACAGTAGGGCCGGTCATACTGATACCACAAACATAAAAGGGGAAAATAAGTGCCCCTAGAGAGACTTTTCTCCCTGGGGATCTGTGGAGGAGCACTCCTATGAACGAGAGACCTGTTGGCTGGACCAACACTGGAACCAGGACCGGTGATCTCTTCATATCTCTGTCTGTCTCTCCTTCTCTATCTCTCTGTTTCTCTTTCTTTTCTCTTTTCCTTTTAAAGTTACGTAAGTAACACAAGGCATACCTTACCACTTGCCATAATTCATGGTATATCTGCTCTTAAGTACATCTTGCCTTAATTTGTTGTCTATCTGTTGCTAAGTAACACAAGGTGTACCTTACCGCTTGCCATACTTTGTTTTACCATTTGCTATAATTTGTTATATACCTAACCAATTATCATGGACCTAGATAAGACATACATTAATTACTGTGGGAATCTAATAAATGTTTTTGTATGGACCTTAAGAATTGTCTCAACTTAGTCCGCAGCACTGGGGATTTGCAAATCTGAGTTACTTCCCCCTGGCTCTTCTGAGTGGGATGTGACAGGAGCCTGTTCCAGTGACTGACCGCTCTCACAGTGAAGAATATTTTCCTAATGTCCAATCTGAACTTTCCTTGACACAGCTTCATTCCGTTTCCTCCTGTCCTGTCACTGGTCGCCGGAGAGAGGAGATCAGCACCTCCGCCTCCTCTGCCCCCCTTGGGGAATTTGAAGACTGCCACAAGGACACCCCTCAGCTGTCTCTTCTCCAAGCTGATCAAGACAAGTGACCTCAGCAGCTCTTCCTAAGTCTTGCCCTTGGGACCTTTCACCATCTTGGTCACTCTCCTCTGGACACACTCTAATACTTCGATGTCCTTCTACTGAGGTTCCTAAAACTGCACACAGAACTCGAGGTGGGGCCACACCACTGCAGCGCAGAGTGGGACAATCACCTCCCTCGACCAGCTGGTGACGCTGTGCATGATGCACCCCAGGACACGGTTGGCCCCTTTGGCTGCCAGGGCACACTGTTTACTCCTATTAACTTGCTATCAACCTAAACCCCCAGACCTCTTTCCGTGGGGCTGTTCTCCAGCCTCTTGTCCCCCAGGTTGTACATGTAACCAGAATAACCCTGTCCCGGGTGGAGAATCCGGCACTTGCTCTCATTACATTTCATATGGTTGGTGATTGCCCAGCTCTCTACTCTATCCAGACCTCCCTGTAAGGCCTCTCTAGCCTTGAGGGAGTCCACAGCTTCTCCTGGTTCAGTACCGTTGGCAGACTTGCTTAATGTACATTTGATTCCTGTGTCCAGATCATTTATAAAAGACATCAAAGAGCACTGGCCCTAAAATTGTGCCCTGGGGAACGCCACCGGTGACTGGCCACTAGCCTGATGTAACCCCAATTACTATAACCCTTTGAGGCCTTTATGGTCTCCAGGGCCTCATTTTGAGGGTCCAAACCGGTCTTTTATTACCCGTAGCCAATTTTAGGTCCCACAGCTTAATTTTTAGGGTCTGAAGTCTCATTTATAGGTTAGAAAGCCTCATTTCTGTTGTCCAGAGACTCAGTTTTAGTTTGCAGAGTCTCCTTTTTAGAATCCAAAGACACATTTTTAGTTTCCAAAGCCTCATTTTCAGGCTCCAAAATAGCATTTTTGTTATCCGGACAGTCGTTTTTAGGGTCCAAGCTGCATCTAGAGTGTCCAACCCCTCATTACCATGGTCCAAAACCATCTTTTTTGGCTCAAAGCCACATTTTTAGGCTCCAAGCCATAATTTATAAGTTCCAAGCCACATTTTTAAGGTTCAATGACTCATTTTAAGAGCCCAGAGTGCCATTTGTAAGGCCCAAAGACTGACTTTGAATGTTCAAAGCCCCATTTTTTAGTCCAAAGCCTTATTTATAGGGGCCAAAAGCTCACTTTGGGGCCCCAACCCTTATTTTCAACAACCATAGCCTAATTTTTAGGATCCAGCCCACAACTGGGGGGGGTCTGAATACTCATTTGGAGTGCCCAAAGCTACATTTTAGTGTCCAAAGCCCTCCTTTAGGGAACAAAGCCTCATTTATTTAGGGTCTGAGGCCTAATTGTGAGCATCCAGAGATCCCCTTTTAGCCTGCAAAGCCCTAGTTTTTCATACTAAAGCATCATTTGAGAGTACAAAACCTCATTTCAGGTTCAAAACCTCATTTTCATTTCCAATCCTAATTCTTAAGGCCCAAACCCTTCTTTTGAGAGTCCAAAAGCCTCTTTTAGAGCTCTAAGCCTCTGCTCTAGTGCTCAAAGCCCTATATTTGGGATCAAAGCTTCCTTTCTGGGGGCCACAGCAGAAGCAATAGTTTCCCCTCATTTTCAGGGTACAAAGTGTCACTTGTAGCATTTAGCCCACCTGTTTCACTGCCCAGGGCCTCTTTTCTAGGCTCAAAATCCTCTTTCTTATGGTCCAAACTTGTCTTTTATTACCCATAGCCTTGTTCTAGGGCCCGTAGTTTAATATTTAGAGTCTGAAGCCTCACTTCTAGGTTAAAAAAAAAAAAAAAAAAATTTAGTGGCCAAAGCATCATTTTCACTTTCAAAAGTCTTAGTTTTGGTTTGCAAAACCTCATTTTCAGGCTCCAAAATGGCATTTATAGGATGCAGCACGTCCAGCACGTTTGGGGTCCAAACTGCATCTTGAGAGTCCAAACCCTCCTTTCTATGGTGCAATCTGCTTTATAGGGTCCAAAGCTTCATTTACAGGGTCCAAATGTTCATTTTCAAACCCAGACACTCATTTTTGGCTTCCAAAGCCTCATTTTCCTGCACCAAAGCCTCATTTTTAGAATCCAGTCTGCAATTGTAAGGCCCCAAAGCCTCATTGTGAGGTCCAACCTCCTCACTGAAGGAACAAAGCCTCATTTGTTTACTGGCCAAAGGCTAATTTGGAGTGTCCAGAGACCCACTTTTAGCATGCAAAGCTTCGGTACCGGAGATTCATTTAAAGGCACAAAGCATAATTTCAGGGTTCAAAACATTAATTTTCTTTCCAAAGCCACATTTTTAAGACCAAACCCTCCTTTGAAGGGTCCAAACTCTTGTTTTTAGGATCCAAACACCTCTTTTACAGTTCTAAGCCTCCACTGTAGTGCCCAAAGCCCTAAATTCAGCACCAAAGCTCCATTTTAGGGGGCCACCAACAGGTTCCCCTCCTTTGCAGGGTCCAAAGCATTATTTCTAACATCTAACCCATCCTTTTTAGTGCCCAGAGTGCCATTTTGAGGGCTGAAATCCTTATTCGTAGGGTGCAAGCCTGTCTTTTATTACCCATAGCCATTTTCTAGGGCCCACAGTTTAATTTTTATGGTCTAAACCCTCATTTTTAGGACAGAAAGCCTCTTCTAGAACCACACAATCATTTAGGTGGGAAGAGACCCTTAAGATCATTGTGTAGAACTGTAAACCTAATACTCCCAAGTCCACCACTAAACCATGTCCCTAAGTGCCACGTCCACACTTTTAAATACCTCCAAGGATGGCAACTCCACAACTTCCCTGGCCAGCCTGTTCCAATGCTTGACAACCCTTTTGGTGAAGACATTTATCCTAGTATCCAATTTAAACCTTCCCTGGCATAACTTGAGGCCATTTCCTCTTGTCCTAGCACCTTTTACTTGGGAGAAGAGGCCGACCATCCCTTGCTACAACCTTCTTTCAGGTAGTTGTAGACAGCAATAAGGTCTCCCCTCAGCCTCCTTTTTTTCCAAACCAAACAACCCCAATTCCCTCAGCTGCTCCTCGTCAGACTTGTTCTCCAGACCCCTTCACCAGCTTTGTTGCCCTTCTCTGGACACACTCCAGCACCTCTATGTCTTCCTTGTAGTGACGGGCCCAAAACTGAACACAGTACTCGAGGTGGGGCCTCACCGGTGCCGAGTACAGGGGGATGATCGCTCCCCTAGTCCTGCTGGCCACACTATTCCTGATACAAGCCAGGATGCTCTTGACCACCTGGGTGCACTGCTGTCTCATATTCATACGGCTGTTGACCAGCAGACCCAGGTCCTTTTCTGCTGGGCAGCTTTCCATGCACTCTTCCCCAAGCCTGGAGCACTGCATGGAGTTGTGTGACCCAAGTGCAGGACCCGGCACTTGGCCTTGTTGAACCTCGTATCGTTGGCTTTGGCCCATCGATCCAGCCTGTGCAGATCCCTCTGTAGAGCCTTCCTACCCTCAAGGAGGTCAACGCTCCTGCCCAACTTGATGGAGTGCACCCTCATTAAGTTTGCAAACAACACCCTGTCGTCCAGGTCATTGACAAAGATATTAAAGAGAACCAGCCCCAACACTGAGCCCTGAGGAACACCACTTGTGACTGGCCACCAACTGGATTTAACTCCATTCACCACCACTCTTTGGGCCCAGCCAGCCAGCCAGTTTCTCCAAGAGAATGCTGTGGGAAACAGTGTCAAAGGATACACCCACCTAGGTTGGCTTGGGTGGCTTCAGGTCAGGACGCTGAGGGCAGGGCAGCTGTTTCTCTCCCTCTGTTTACCCTTTCTCTGCAGCCTCACCAGAAGCAGCAGCGGTTTGCTCCCAAGCTGTGCCAGACCTTCCCCAAAAGCCTTTCTCTTCCCACCAGGAACCTAAAGGAGCAGCAATGAGCTGGGAACAGACAGTCCCCTATTCGGCCCAGAGCAGCCTTGCGGTTAGTTAGGCCTTCTAAATATGGCCAAATAGCACGGCCTTGTGTGTTTCCCGAGGCTACAGAAGAAAGGGCAGCAATGGGAAAGGAGTACCTTGCCCCTGGTGATGGAAGAGCCCAAGGGGGGAACTTAGCCACGACATCAGTCAGAACAAAGGGCTCTTTGAAGAGTCACCACTGTCCCTCTAACTCTGCATTTCTACAAGGAAACAGCACACAAGGACAACACAGATCCGATTCACGTACCTGTTTTGCTGCCTCAGGTAACCCTCTGCTCCAGGCACCACAAGTCCTTATCCCTCCAGCCAGGGCCACTCCAACCTGATCTTTTCTTCAGTAGCTGGCATTGCATAGATATGGACCCCTTGTACGCTGTGGCACCAAAAGATGCCGCGATTGAGAGACGGGACACAGCTTGATGCAAGCAGAAAGTCGTTTATTCAAAAAACTTTCAGGGGTTATATAGAGATCGCATCACAATCTGGTTGGTTCTTTCAAACATGTACCACTAACCCTACTACTTCTAATTGGCTAACAATAACATCAGAAGGCCGTTGTTAGGGTCTTTCCTGGCACTTTCCACAGCCCATTGTTATCACCTCCGTAGGTTCGTGCCCCACTTAAGACCTATTCGTCAGGTGGCGCCTTCCCTGCAACCTCTTAACCTTTTAGCAAGGTCTGTGGCCCACAAGCTCCAGCAGGTCTCTGCTTATCAGATGTGTAGAGCTTGGGGTTTTGCTCTTTAACCTTTCTCTTTCCAAATCACCTCAAAATCCTTGTGCCACAAAAAGGGAGGGCTCAAAGCTGTATCCTGCTAATATGGTCTTCTGTGGTTCTTTCAGCACTGACCAGAACATCTCAGGCCGTGATCTTATTAACTGTTCTGTCTCAGGTCTTGGTGGTTGTGGAATGAAAACCTTGTAGGTGGGCTCCTGAGGCAGCATAGCCTCAGAGCTTGTTGACAGTAATTTGCTTTGGATGGGAACTTTCTTTTCTCCTCGTCCTTCTCCTCTGCACCTCTGAGGTTTTGCTCCCTGCACTTGGCTCTGCTTTGATGCTTGGCTTTTTAGCTTAGATGTGCCATTGTGTTGGTTGGTCACAGGCTGCTTTTGTCCAGAGTACTCCCGTGGGATGGCTGGCAACTGCCTGAAAGAACACAACGGGAGAAGTCTGAGTGAGGACATGTTAGTTTGGGGCCGCATCCTGCTCCTACGAGCCATGTGCTTCTCTGCACAGCCGCCAGCAACTCAGCCGATGGCTGCGCTCAGCTCAGGAGAGGAAACCCCCTGAGCCAGAACACTCGGCTGACAGGTGGCTGTCCCTGTGCACAGCTCTGGAGACCATGCTGGGGCCCTCCTAAGAGGAAGAGGAGCCAGCCCTCTGAAACGGGGGGTCTCCGGTAGCCTCATCCCACCCTTCCAGGTGCTGCCTTCACCACTGTTGGGCAGTGATGGATGATGACTGTTTGGGTCTGGGGAGCGGGCTTTTGCTGGGTCAGAAAACAACCCTGCGCAGACACTAGCTGTGAGGTTCCAGACTCACCTGACCCTAGACTTCTTCCTCTTCTCCGTCATCTTCATTTTCTGGAGCTGCGGGGCTACATAACGAGTCCAGTTGGAATGAGAAGGCAGGGGCACTTCAGCAGTTCCCACTGAAACTGGGAAGGAAAGACCTTGTCAGAAGAGCATCGCTGAGATGCTGCCGGCCCTGGTGACAGGTAGAGGTGCTCAGGCTACTTCCCAAAAAATCCAAAAGGGCCATTCTGCTCCCCTTGCAGCCACCCTGACACCAGCTCATGCTGGGCTCCTCATTTCCACAGTGCAATGTGGTTTTGTGACTGTGTTATTGGCACCAGATTTGGGAAAGAGGACCTGGGTAGTGCCGGTGACAGGACAGGGACTCTTGCAGAGGGACCATTTCCTGGGGGCCTTGAATTGCCATCCTCCCACTGTTCCCTTGGGCACATCCCAACCTTGGGGTTTGGTTCTGTGGAATCCAACGATTCATGAGCAAAAAAGGCGGTGCTGAGCTGTCACGAAGCTTTGGCACAAGTCAGAGTCTTTTGACAATCATCACAGAAGGATCTTCCCCAATATATCACAGAAGCTGGTTTGCTATGCTAGGGAAAGGAGCTGGGAGCAGCTTTACCTTCCATGCCTTGCCTGATAGCTGGCAAACCCTCCGTTTTCTTCTGCTTTTCCTCACTGGGGACTTTTCTCAGGGCCTTGAGAGGGTCCCTGCGAGATGATTTGGGCATAAACTCCAGCTGAAACCTGGAGACAAGACGACACCAGCATGACTCACCACACCACCAGCCCTTGCGTTGATCACCTGCTCACAAGCAGATTTTGGCATTGCAGAAAAAAATGTTTTTTTCCCAAGTTGACTACACCCCATCCCCAAGGATCCTCCTGGTAAATGAAGTCACCCTGCAGAGAAGTCCAGGCCATGATGGGAAGAAAGTGCCACCTAAAGTCCTCTGTCTTTCCCATCAGATCTGCCTCACAAGAATGACTATCGGCTGGGGACATAAATGCATTGCAGGACACCTGTGGTCACATGGAGCAAATGCTACCAAACCACAGCTGAGCAACTAGAGGCTACATCCACAGATGTACTCACTCAGGAAAGATGATGACATGGCCAGAAAATGTCAGTGAGGCCACAGGTGCCACCTGGGACACCACCATGTCCAGCAGCTCGGGGACCTGCAACGGAGGAGCACAAAGATGGCACAATGTCCTCAGCATGGCTGAGGCACTCAGTATCAGAGGAGCCTGAGGCACTGACAGTTGGTAGGGCCATAGCTCTCGCCTGGCCCAAGTGGCTGGTGGTGGCCCACATGCAAGCAGTGCTGGGGCACCGTGCTGGGACTGCCCAGGCTGTGCAGAAACCAACACGCTCACCTTAAAACCAGATATTTCCAGGTTCTTCGTCCCAGATATCCTCTCCAGGAAGTGGTAAAAAAACTTCATTTTTACCATCGTGCCTTCGATGAGGAGCACCCCTATGTCCCTCAGGACAAGGGCGATGTTCTCCCCCTTCCCAAGGCAGTGAGAGAGGAGGGATGTGGTGCCTTGGATGCAAACCTGCACCTTTTGCCGGGAGACGGAGGCTGCCATGGCCACCTTGGCGTATTTGAGGGCCTCCAGCTCCTTGTTGCCTGGAAAACCACATGAGAGGGACAGAGGTGCTTACCTGGTGGCCCTTCTGCAGACATTTCCCAAAGGCTGCATATTAGAATCACTGCATCGCCCAGAGATACCCCCTTTTTGGTCCTGCTCTGTAGAGGGGGAGTTGCTTGAGAGAAGCATTTCAGATCTCAGGAAGGGATGCAATGGCCCTGCAGCCAGCCAAGGTTTAATCCGCCATCTTACCAGGCAGGTAGGACTTGTCATCCATCAGGTTGTGGACAACTGCAAGGTTCCTGGCCAGGTGAAACACAGGCATCTGGATAGCGATGGCCTCATCTCTAACCTGGATCCATTTGGGGACAGTGTCGAAGGAGCCGAGGGTGGGAATTCGGACCCCCTGCAAGCCAAAGGGTGAGAACTAGCTGGAGGGAAGAGCTGGGGGTGGCCCTTACCAGGGAAGGTGCTTCAGGCTGGATCCTGCCTGCTCCTGCTCTTCAGAGGCACAACTCGGGGTATGGGAAGAGCTTTGGGGAGGAGACGCTGAGTGTTCCCCCTCCCCTTCTCCTCCAAAACAAGCAGTGCTGCAGTCAGGGCAGAAGCAGCCTGAGGGCATCCAGGGCGTCTCCAGTGACCAGGATCAGCCCTGTGGTGCACCACCACATACAAAACCACCCCATCCCTGGAGGTGTTCCAGGTCAGGTTGGATGGGGCTTTGAGCAACCCTCAAGTCTAGTGAAAGGTGTCCCTGCCCATGGGCGGGGGGTGGAACTAGATGATCTTTAAGGTCCCTTCCAAGCTAAACCATTCTCTTATTCTACAATTCTACCACAGATGATACCACATTGTATGAGCCCTGTTTGTCCCATCGGTGGGGACTTTTGGGGTGAGTTTCCTGCTTTCTGAGGAGGGAAAGAGTAATCACAGGCCATGCCTCGAGGCCATGGGGATTATCCAGTCCCCTGGGTGGAGGAGGAGGAGGATGTGGGTGTCACTCCACCTTATGCAGCAGGAGCTGCTCTTGAATGTAGCTGGCCACTGCATCCCAGACAGCCGTTTGCTCTGGAAAACAAAGGAAAACCAGGTCATGCTCCACGTCCACCGGCTCTCAACCCTCCAACACCCCCTGAGCTGTCGCACATTGGCAGATGTAAAGTGTCATTGCTGCCCCCAGCCCCAGATGGAGACACCCCTGAGACAGCTGCAGTGCTGAGTCTCACTGACGCAATATGGCAACTGTCGGTCATGAAAATGCTCGTGCAGTGGCTGTGGATGCCCGTACCAGTGGTGGTGATGCTGGGCATCATGAAGGTGTGCTCCATCCCATCCCAGAAGTCTATCTTGGTCCGCCTCACAGGTCGCTCCTTAGTGGCAACAGCCATGTGGGAGCTCATCCCTGTTCATCCTACGAACACCACTCCACGGTGCCGGAACCACCACGCCGCAGCCCCTTTTATACCCCTGTGCGGCCATGTCACAGATCCGGTGTGACATCATGCACGACCACTGCTGGCTGTGCTGCCCACTGTGACACAGCCACTACTGACTAGCTGATCATGGCGACATGGCACCCACTGACCTGCTGCCCTCTGTGATGGGGCTGCCAGTGTCCCTCTGTCAGTGCCCAGTGGTGGCTTGGTGCTATCACCGCTTCCTGGGGGAGCTGTATGAGATGACTTGTAAATTCCCTGAAACAAATGCTGAGAGATGAAATGGAGGAGGCGGCCCTCCAAGCCTCATTGAGAAATGTCTCAAACACTCTCAAGCACCTTGAAATGTAGCTATAACCATTGGGTGAATAATGCAGGCTTTATGCTCAAAGAACTGATGAGGCTGACACCTCCTTACTGAGGTGGGAAAGAAAGTCACCTGAGTCTGGAGAAGGGAAACAGGGCAGCGCTGCTTTTTGTCAGCAAGGAAAAAGTACCTTTTCCTTTTTTTTGGTCCTTTGTTTCTTCAGAAGGCTGCTATGCCTGATGATGATGTTTGCCTCATTATCCACAAAATGCATATTAAAGTTGGCACCCCGGTATATGCTAATGATTATTGAGATCACCCAAAACACATATGCCTATAGCACTCGCCTCTCCACACAACTCATGCTACATGTCACCTCGGGGTGGGGAGAAACCTGAGCACCATAACAGTAGGGCCGGTCATACTGATACCACAAACATAAAAGGGGAAAATAAGTGCCCCTAGAGAGACTTTTCTCCCTGGGGATCTGTGGAGGAGCACTCCTATGAACGAGAGACCTGTTGGCTGGACCAACACTGGAACCAGGACTGGTGATCTCTTCATATCTCTCTCTCTGTCTGTCTCTCCTTCTCTATCTCTCTGTTTCTCTTTCTTTTCTCTTTTCCTTTTAAAGTTACGTAAGTAACACAAGGCATACCTTACCACTTGCCATGATTCATGGTATATCTGTTCTTAAGTACATCTTGCCATAATTTGTTGTCTATCTGTTGCTAAGTAACACAAGGTGTACCTTACCGCTTGCCATACTTTGTTTTACCATTTGCTATAATTTGTTATATACCTAACCAATTATCATGGACCTAGACAAGACATACATTAATTACTGTGGGAATCTAATAAATGTTTTTGTATGGACCTTAAGAATTGTCTCAACTTAGTCCGCAGCACTGGGGATTTGCAAATCTGAGTTACTTCCCCCTGGCTCTTCTGAGTGGGATGTGACAGGAGCCTGTTCCAGTGACTGACCGCTCTCACAGTGAAGAATATTTTCCTAATGTCCAATCTGAACTTTCCTTGACACAGCTTCATTCCGTTTCCTCCTGTCCTGTCACTGGTCGCCGGAGAGAGGAGATCAGCACCTCCGCCTCCTCTGCCCCCCTTGGGGAATTTGTAGACTGCCACAAGGACACCCCTCAGCTGTCTCTTCTCCAAGCTGATCAAGACAAGTGACCTCAGCAGCTCTTCCTAAGTCTTGCCCTTGGGACCTTTCACCATCTTGGTCACTCTCCTCTGGACACACTCTAATACTTCGATGTCCTTCTACTGAGGTTCCTAAAACTGCACACAGAACTCGAGGTGGGGCCACACCACTGCAGCGCAGAGTGGGACAATCACCTCCCTCGACCAGCTGGTGACTGTGCATGATGCACCCCAGGACACGGTTGGCCCCTTTGGCTGCCAGGGCACACTGTTTACTCTTATTAACTTGCTATCAACCTAAACCCCCAGACCTCTTTCCGTGGGGCTGTTCTCCAGCCTCTTGTCCCCCAGGTTGTACATGTAACCAGAATAACCCTGTCCCGGGTGGAGAATCCGGCACTTGCTCTCATTCCATTTCATATGGTTGGTGATTGCCCAGCTCTCTACTCTATCCAGACCTCCCTGTAAGGCCTCTCTAGCCTTGAGGGAGTCCACAGCTTCTCCTAGTTCAGTACCGTTGGCAGACTTGCTTAATGTTCCTGTGTCCAGATCATTTATAAAAGACATCAAAGAGCACTGGCCCTAAAATTGTGCCCTGGGGAACGCCACCGGTGACTGGCCACTAGCCTGATGTAACCCCAATTACTATAACCCTTTGAGGCCTTTATGGTCTCCAGGGCCTCATTTTGAGGGTCCAAACCAGTCTTTTATTACCCATAGCCAATTTTAGGTCCCACAGCTTAATTTTTAGGGTCTGAAGTCTCATTTATAGGTTAGAAAGCCTCATTTCTGTTGTCCAGAGACTCAGTTTTAGTTTGCAAAGTCTCCTTTTTAGAATCCAAAGACACAGTTTTAGTTTCCAAAGCCTCATTTTCAGGCTCCAAAATAGCATTTTTGTTATCCGGACAGTCGTTTTTAGGGTCCAAGCTGCATCTAGAGTGTCCAACCCCTCATTACCATGGTCCAAAACCATCTTTTTTGGCTCAAAGCCACATTTTTAGGCTCCAAGCCATAATTTATAAGTTCCAAGCCACATTTTTAAGGTTCAATGACTCATTTTAAGAGCCCAGAGTGCCATTTGTAAGGCCCAAAGACTGACTGTGAATGTTCAAAGCCCCATTTTTTTAGTCCAAAGCCTTATTTATAGGGGCCAAAAGCTCACTTTGGGGCCCCAACCCTTATTTTCAACAACCATAGCCTAATTTTTAGGATCCAGCCCACAACTGGGGGGGGTCTGAATACTCATTTGGAGTGCCCAAAGCTACATTTTAGTGTCCAAAGCCCTCCTTTAGGGAACAAAGCCTCATTTATTTAGGGTCTGAGGCCTAATTGTGAGCATCCAGAGATCCCCTTTTAGCCTGCAAAGCCCTAGTTTTTCATACTAAAGCATCATTTGAGAGTACAAAACCTCATTTCAGGTTCAAAACCTCATTTTCATTTCCAATCCTAATTCTTAAGGCCCAAACCCTTCTTTTGAGAGTCCAAAAGCCTCTTTTAGAGCTCTAAGCCTCTGCTCTAGTGCTCAAAGCCCTATATTTGGGATCAAAGCTTCCTTCCTGGGGGCCACAGCAGAAGCAATAGTTTCCCCTCATTTTCAGGGTACAAAGTGTCACTTGTAGCATTTAGCCCACCTGTTTCACTGCCCAGGGCCTCTTTTCTAGGCTCAAAATCCTCTTTCTTATGGTCCAAACTTGTCTTTTATTACCCATAGCCTTGTTCTAGGGCCCGTAGTTTAATATTTAGAGTCTGAAGCCTCACTTCTAGGTTAAAAAAAAAAAAAAAAAAATTTAGTGGCCAAAGCCTCATTTTCACTTTCAAAAGTCTTAGTTTTGGTTTGCAAAACCTCATTTTCAGGCTCCAAAATGGCATTTATAGGATGCAGCACGTCCAGCACGTTTGGGGTCCAAACTGCATCTTGAGAGTCCAAACCCTCCTTTCTATGGTGCAATCTGCTTTATAGGGTCCAAAGCTTCATTTACAGGGTCCAAATGTTCATTTTCAAACCCAAACACTCATTTTTGGCTTCCAAAGCCTCATTTTCCTGCACCAAAGCCTCATTTTTAGAATCCAGTCTGCAATTGTAAGGCCCCAAAGCCTCATTGTGAGGTCCAACCTCCTCACTGAAGGAATAAAGCCTCATTTGTTTACTGGCCAAAGGCTAATTTGGAGTGTCCAGAGACCCACTTTTAGCATGCAAAGCTTCGGTACCGGAGATTCATTTAAAGGCACAAAGCATAATTTCAGGGTTCAAAACATTAATTTTCTTTCCAAAGCCACATTTTTAAGACCAAACCCTCCTTTGAAGGGTCCAAACTCTTGTTTTTAGGATCCAAACACCTCTTTTACAGTTCTAAGCCTCCACTGTAGTGCCCAAAGCCCTAAATTCAGCACCAAAGCTCCATTTTAGGGGGCCACCAACAGGTTCCCCTCCTTTGCAGGGTCCAAAGCATTATTTCTAACATCTAACCCATCCTTTTTAGTGCCCAGAGTGCCATTTTGAGGGCTGAAATCCTTATTCGTAGGGTGCAAGCCTGTCTTTTATTACCCATAGCCATTTTCTAGGGCCCACAGTTTAATTTTTATGGTCTAAACCCTCATTTTTAGGACAGAAAGCCTCTTCTAGAACCACACAATCATTTAGGTGGGAAGAGACCCTTAAGATCATTGTGTAGAACTGTAAACCTAATACTCCCAAGTCCACCACTAAACCATGTCCCTAAGTGCCACGTCCACAATTTTAAATACCTCCAAGGATGGCAACTCCACAACTTCCCTGGCCAGCCTGTTCCAATGCTTGACAACCCTTTTGGTGAAGACATTTATCCTAGTATCCAATTTAAACCTTCCCTGGCATAACTTGAGGCCATTTCCTCTTGTCCTAGCACCTTTTACTTGGGAGAAGAGGCCGACCATCCCTTGCTACAACCTTCTTTCAGGTAGTTGTAGACAGCAATAAGGTCTCCCCTCAGCCTCCTTTTTTTCCAAACCAAACAACCCCAATTCCCTCAGCTGCTCCTCGTCAGACTTGTTCTCCAGACCCCTTCACCAGCTTTGTTGCCCTTCTCTGGACACACTCCAGCACCTCTATGTCTTCCTTGTAGTGACGGGCCCAAAACTGAACACAGTACTCGAGGTGGGGCCTCACCGGTGCCGAGTACAGGGGGATGATCACTCCCCTAGTCCTGCTGGCCACACTATTCCTGATACAAGCCAGGATGCTCTTGACCACCTGGGTGCACTGCTGTCTCATATTCATACGGCTGTTGACCAGCAGACCCAGGTCCTTTTCTGCTGGGCAGCTTTCCATGCACTCTTCCCCAAGCCTGGAGCACTGCATGGAGTTGTGTGACCCAAGTGCAGGACCCGGCACTTGGCCTTGTTGAACCTCGTACCGTTGGCTTTGGCCCATTGATCCAGCCTGTGCAGATCCCTCTGTAGAGCCTTCCTACCCTCAAGGAGGTCAACGCTCCTGCCCAACTTGATGGAGTGCACCCTCATTAAGTTTGCAAACAACACCCTGTCGTCCAGGTCATTGACAAAGATATTAAAGAGAACCAGCCCCAACACTGAGCACTGAGGAACACCACTTGTGACTGGCCACCAACTGGATTTAACTCCATTCACCACCACTCTTTGGGCCCAGCCAGCCAGCCAGTTTCTCCAAGAGAATGCTGTGGGAAACAGTGTCAAAGGATACACCCACCTAGGTTGGCTTGGGTGGCTTCAGGTCAGGACGCTGAGGGCAGGGCAGCTGTTTCTCTCCCTCTGTTTACCCTTTCTCTGCAGCCTCACCAGAAGCAGCAGCGCTTTGCTCCCAAGCTGTGCCAGACCTTCCCCAAAAGCCTTTCTCTTCCCACCAGGAACCTAAAGGAGCAGCAATGAGCTGGGAACAGACAGTCCCCTATTCGGCCCAGAGCAGCCTTGCGGTTAGTTAGGCCTTCTAAATATGGCCAAATAGCACGGCCTTGTGTGTTTCCTGAGGCTACAGAAGAAAGGGCAGCAATGGGAAAGGAGTACCTTGCCCCTGGTGATGGAAGAGCCCGAGGGGGGAACTTAGCCACGACATCAGTCAGAACAAAGGGCTCTTTGAAGAGTCACCACTGTCCCTCTAACTCTGCATTTCTACAAGGAAACAGCACACAAGGACAACACAGATCCGATTCACGTACCTGTTTTGCTGCCTCAGGTAACCCTCTGCTCCAGGCACCACAAGTCCTTATCCCTCCAGCCAGGGCCACTCCAACCTGATCTTTTCTTCAGTAGCTGGCATTGCATAGATATGGACCCCTTGTATGCTGTGGCACCAAAAGATGCCGCGATTGAGAGACGGGACACAGCTTGATGCAAGCAGAAAGTCGTTTATTCAAAAAACTTTCAGGGGTTATATAGAGATCGCATCACAATCTGGTTGGTTCTTTCAAACATGTACCACTAACCCTACTACTTCTAATTGGCTAACAATAACATCAGAAGGCCGTTGTTAGGGTCTTTCCTGGCACTTTCCACAGCCCATTGTTATCACCTCCGTAGGTTCGTGCCCCACTTAAGACCTATTCGTCAGGTGGCGCCTTCCCTGCAACCTCTTAACCTTTTAGCAAGGTCTGTGGCCCACAAGCTCCAGCAGGTCTCTGCTTATCAGATGTGTAGAGCTTGGGGTTTTGCTCTTTAACCTTTCTCTTTCCAAATCACCTCAAAATCCTTGTGCCACAAAAAGGGAGGGCTCAAAGCTGTATCCTGCTAATATGGTCTTCTGTGGTTCTTTCAGCACTGACCAGAACATCTCAGGCCGTGATCTTATTAACTGTTCTGTCTCAGGTCTTGGTGGTTGTGGAATGAAAACCTTGTAGGTGGGCTCCTGAGGCAGCATAGCCTCAGAGCTTGTTGACAGTAATTTGCTTTGGATGGGAACTTTCTTTTCTCCTCGTCCTTCTCCTCTGCACCTCTGAGGTTTTGCTCCCTGCACTTGGCTCTGCTTTGATGCTTGGCTTTTTAGCTTAGATGTGCCATTGTGTTGGTTGGTCACAGGCTGCTTTTGTCCAGAGTACTCCCGTGGGATGGCTGGCAACTGCCTGAAAGGACACAACGGGAGAAGTCTGAGTGAGGACATGTTAGTTTGGGGCCGCATCCTGCTCCTACGAGCCATGTGCTTCTCTGCGCAGCCGCCAGCAACTCAGCCGATGGCTGCGCTCAGCTCAGGAGAGGAAACCCCCTGAGCCAGAACACTCGGCTGACAGGTGGCTGTCCCTGTGCACAGCTCTGGAGACCATGCTGGGGCCCTCCTAAGAGGAAGAGGAGCCAGCCCTCTGAAACGGGGGGTCTCCGGTAGCCTCATCCCACCCTTCCAGGTGCTGCCTTCACCACTGTTGGGCAGTGATGGATGATGACTGTTTGGGTCTGGGGAGCGGGCTTTTGCTGGGTCAGAAAACAACCCTGCGCAGACACTAGCTGTGAGGTTCCAGACTCACCTGACCCTAGACTTCTTCCTCTTCTCCGTCATCTTCATTTTCTGGAGCTGCGGGGCTACATAACGAGTCCAGTTGGAATGAGAAGGCAGGGGCACTTCAGCAGTTCCCACTGAAACTGGGAAGGAAAGACCTTGTCAGAAGAGCATCGCTGAGATGCTGCCGGCCCTGGTGACAGGTAGAGGTGCTCAGGCTACTTCCCAAAAAATCCAAAAGGGCCATTCTGCTCCCCTTGCAGCCACCCTGACACCAGCTCATGCTGGGCTCCTCATTTCCACAGTGCAATGTGGTTTTGTGACTGTGTTATTGGCACCAGATTTGGGAAAGAGGACCTGGGTAGTGCCGGTGACAGGACAGGGACTCTTGCAGAGGGACCATTTCCTGGGGGCCTTGAATTGCCATCCTCCCACTGTTCCCTTGGGCACATCCCAACCTTGGGGTTTGGTTCTGTGGAATCCAACGATTCATGAGCAAAAAAGGCGGTGCTGAGCTGTCACGAAGCTTCGGCACAAGTCAGAGTCTTTTGACAATCATCACAGAAGGATCTTCCCCAATATATCACAGAAGCTGGTTTGCTATGCTAGGGAAAGGAGCTGGGAGCAGCTTTACCTTCCATGCCTTGCCTGATAGCTGGCAAACCCTCCGTTTTCTTCTGCTTTTCCTCACTGGGGACTTTTCTCAGGGCCTTGAGAGGGTCCCTGCGAGATGATTTGGGCATAAACTCCAGCTGAAACCTGGAGACAAGACGACACCAGCATGACTCACCACACCACCAGCCCTTGCGTTGATCACCTGCTCACAAGCAGATTTTGGCATTGCAGAAAAAAATGTTTTTTTCCCAAGTTGACTACACCCCATCCCCAAGGATCCTCCTGGTAAATGAAGTCACCCTGCAGAGAAGTCCAGGCCATGATGGGAAGAAAGTGCCACCTAAAGTCCTCTGTCTTTCCCATCAGATCTGCCTCACAAGAATGACTATCAGCTGGGGACATAAATGCATTGCAGGACACCTGTGGTCACATGGAGCAAATGCTACCAAACCACAGCTGAGCAACTAGAGGCTACATCCACAGATGTACTCACTCAGGAAAGATGATGACATGGCCAGAAAATGTCAGTGAGGCCACAGGTGCCACCTGGGACACCACCATGTCCAGCAGCTCGGGGACCTGCAACGGAGGAGCACAAAGATGGCACAATGTCCTCAGCATGGCTGAGGCACTCAGTATCAGAGGAGCCTGAGGCACTGACAGTTGGTAGGGCCATAGCTCTCGCCTGGCCCAAGTGGCTGGTGGTGGCCCACATGCAAGCAGTGCTGGGGCACCGTGCTGGGACTGCCCAGGCTGTGCAGAAACCAACACGCTCACCTTAAAACCAGATATTTCCAGGTTCTTCGTCCCAGATATCCTCTCCAGGAAGTGGTAAAAAAACTTCATTTTTACCATCGTGCCTTCGATGAGGAGCACCCCTATGTCCCTCAGGACAAGGGCGATGTTCTCCCCCTTCCCAAGGCAGTGAGAGAGGAGGGATGTGGTGCCTTGGATGCAAACCTGCACCTTTTGCCGGGAGACGGAGGCTGCCGTGGCCACCTTGGCGTATTTGAGGGCCTCCAGCTCCTTGTTGCCTGGAAAACCACATGAGAGGGACAGAGGTGCTTACCTGGTGGCCCTTCTGCAGACATTTCCCAAGGGCTGCATATTAGAATCACTGCATCGCCCAGAGATACCCCCTTTTTGGTCCTGCTCTGTAGAGGGGGAGTTGCTTGAGAGAAGCATTTCAGATCTCAGGAAGGGATGCAATGACCCTGCAGCCAGCCAAGGTTTAATCCGCCATCTTACCAGGCAGGTAGGACTTGTCATCCATCAGGTTGTGGACAACTGCAAGGTTCCTGGCCAGGTGAAACACAGGCATCTGGATAGCGATGGCCTCATCTCTAACCTGGATCCATTTGGGGACAGTGTCGAAGGAGCCGAGGGTGGGAATTCGGACCCCCTGCAAGCCAAAGGGTGAGAACTAGCTGGAGGGAAGAGCTGGGGGTGGCCCTTACCAGGGAAGGTGCTTCAGGCTGGATCCTGCCTGCTCCTGCTCTTCAGAGGCACAACCCGGGGTATGGGAAGAGCTTTGGGGAGGAGACGCTGAGTGTTCCCCCTCCCCTTCTCCTCCAAAACAAGCAGTGCTGCAGTCAGGGCAGAAGCAGCCTGAGGGCATCCAGGGCGTCTCCAGTGACCAGGATCAGCCCTGTGGTACACCACCACATACAAAACCACCCCATCCCTGGAGGTGTTCCAGGTCAGGTGGGATGGGGCTTTGAGCAACCCTCAAGTCTAGTGAAAGGTGTCCCTGCCCATGGGCGGGGGGTGGAACTAGATGATCTTTAAGGTCCCTTCCAAGCTAAACCATTCTATTATTCTACAATTCTACCACAGATGATACCACATTGTATGAGCCCTGTTTGTCCCATCGGTGGGGACTTTTGGGGTGAGTTTCCTGCTTTCTGAGGAGGGAAAGAGTAATCACAGGCCATGCCTCGAGGCCATGGGGATTATCCAGTCCCCTGGGTGGAGGAGGAGGAGGATGTGGGTGTCACTCTACCTTATGCAGCAGGAGCTGCTCTTGAATGTAGCTGGCCACTGCATCCCAGACAGCCGTTTGCTCTGGAAAACAAAGGAAAACCAGGTCATGCTCTATGTCCACCGGCTCTCAACCCTCCAACACCCCCTGAGCTGTCACACATTGGCAGATGTAAAGTGTCATTGCTGCCCCCAGCCCCCCAGCCCTGAGACAGCTGCAGTGCTGAGTCTCACTGACGCAATATGGCAACTGTCGGTCATGAAAATGCTCGTGCAGTGGCTGTGGATGCCCGTACCAGTGGTGGTGATGCTGGGCATCATGAAGGTGTGCTCCATCCCATCCCAGAAGTCTATCTTGGTCCGCCTCACAGGTCGCTCCTTAGTGGCAACAGCCATGTGGGAGCTCATCCCTGTTCATCCTATGAACACCACTCCACGGTGCCGGAACCACCACGCCGCAGCCCCTTTTATACCCCTGTGCGGCCATGTCACAGATCCGGTGTGACATCATGCTGGCACGACCACTGCTGGCTGTGCTGCCCACTGTGACACAGCCACTACTGACTAGCTGATCATGGCGACATGGCACCCACTGACCTGCTGCCCTCTGTGATGGGGCTGCCAGTGTCCCTCTGTCAGTGCCCAGTGGTGGCTTGGTGCCATCACCGCTTCCTGGGGGAGCTGTATGAGATGACTTGTAAATTCCCTGAAACAAATGCTGAGAGATGAAATGGAGGAGGCGGCCCTCCAAGCCTCATTGAGAAATGTCTCAAACACTCTCAAGTACCTTGAAATGTAGCTATAACCATTGGGTGAATAATGCAGGTTTTATGCTCAAAGAACTGATGAGGCTGACACCTCCTTACTGAGGTGGGAAAGAAAGTCACCTGAGTCTGGAGAAGGGAAACAGGGCAGCGCTGCTTTTTGTCAGCGAGGAAAAAGTACCTTTTCCTTTTTTTTGGTCCTTTGTTTCTTCAGAAGGCTGCTATGCCTGATGATGATGTTTGCCTCATTATCCACAAAATGCATATTACAGTTGACACCCCGGTATATGCTAATGATTATTGAGATCACCCAAAACACATATGACTATAGCACTCGCCTCTCCACACAACTCATGCTACATGTCACCTCGGGGTGGGGAGAAACCTGAGCACCATAACAGTAGGGCCGGTCATACTGATACCACAAACATAAAAGGGGAAAATAAGTGCCCCTAGAGAGACTTTTCTCCCTGGGGATCTGTGGAGGAGCACTCCTATGAACGAGAGACCTGTTGGCTGGACCAACACTGGAACCAGGACCGGTGATCTCTTCATATCTGTCTCTCCTTCTCTATCTCTCTGTTTCTCTTTCTTTTCTCTTTTCCTTTTAAAGTTACGTAAGTAACACAAGGCATACCTTACCACTTGCCATGATTCATGGTATATCTGTTCTTAAGTACATCTTGCCATAATTTGTTGTCTATCTGTTGCTAAGTAACGCAAGGTGTACCTTACCGCTTGCCATACTTTGTTTTACCATTTGCTATAATTTGTTATATACCTAACCAATTGTCATGGACCTAGATAAGACATACATTAATTACTGTGGGAATCTAACAAATGTTTTTGTATGGACCTTAAGAATTGTCTCAACTTAGTCCGCAGCACTGGGGATTTGCAAATCTGAGTTACTTCCCCCTGGCTCTTCTGAGTGGGATGTGACAGGAGCCTGTTCCAGTGACTGACCGCTCTCACAGTGAAGAATATTTTCCTAATGTCCAATCTGAACTTTCCTTGACACAGCTTCATTCCGTTTCCTCCTGTCCTGTCACTGGTCGCCGGAGAGAGGAGATCAGCACCTCCGCCTCCTCTGCCCCCCTTGGGGAATTTGAAGACTGCCACAAGGACACCCCTCAGCTGTCTCTTCTCCAAGCTGATCAAGACAAGTGACCTCAGCAGCTCTTCCTAAGTCTTGCCCTTGGGACCTTTCACCATCTTGGTCACTCTCCTCTGGACACACTCTAATACTTCGATGTCCTTCTACTGAGGTTCCTAAAACTGCACACAGAACTCGAGGTGGGGCCACACCACTGCAGCGCAGAGTGGGACAATCACCTCCCTCGACCAGCTGGTGACGCTGTGCATGATGCACCCCAGGACACGGTTGGCCCCTTTGGCTGCCAGGGCACACTGTTTACTCCTATTAACTTGCTATCAACCTAAACCCCCAGACCTCTTTCCGTGGGGCTGTTCTCCAGCCTCTTGTCCCCCAGGTTGTACATGTAACCAGAATAACCCTGTCCCGGGTGGAGAATCCGGCACTTGCTCTCATTACATTTCATATGGTTGGTGATTGCCCAGCTCTCTACTCTATCCAGACCTCCCTGTAAGGCCTCTCTAGCCTTGAGGGAGTCCACAGCTTCTCCTGGTTCAGTACCGTTGGCAGACTTGCTTAATGTACATTTGATTCCTGTGTCCAGATCATTTATAAAAG
Organism: Vanellus vanellus; assembly: GCF_965231255.1. Taxonomy (NCBI): domain Eukaryota; kingdom Metazoa; phylum Chordata; class Aves; order Charadriiformes; family Charadriidae; genus Vanellus; species Vanellus vanellus. The sequence goes on along the minus strand of NW_028127255.1, from coordinate 51,805 downwards.
ACATCAAAGAGCACTGGCCCTAAAATTGTGCCCTGGGGAACGCCACCGGTGACTGGCCACTAGCCTGATGTAACCCCAATTACTATAACCCTTTGAGGCCTTTATGGTCTCCAGGGCCTCATTTTGAGGGTCCAAACCGGTCTTTTATTACCCGTAGCCAATTTTAGGTCCCACAGCTTAATTTTTAGGGTCTGAAGTCTCATTTATAGGTTAGAAAGCCTCATTTCTGTTGTCCAGAGACTCAGTTTTAGTTTGCAGAGTCTCCTTTTTAGAATCCAAAGACACAGTTTTAGTTTCCAAAGCCTCATTTTCAGGCTCCAAAATAGCATTTTTGTTATCCGGACAGTCGTTTTTAGGGTCCAAGCTGCATCTAGAGTGTCCAACCCCTCATTACCATGGTCCCAAACCATCTTTTTTGGCTCAAAGCCACATTTTTAGGCTCCAAGCCATAATTTATAAGTTCCAAGCCACATTTTTAAGGTTCAATGACTCATTTTAAGAGCCCAGAGTGCCATTTGTAAGGCCCAAAGACTGACTGTGAATGTTCAAAGCCCCATTTTTTTAGTCCAAAGCCTTATTTATAGGGGCCAAAAGCTCACTTTGGGGCCCCAACCCTTATTTTCAACAACCATAGCCTAATTTTTAGGATCCAGCCCACAACTGGGGGGGGTCTGAATACTCATTTGGAGTGCCCAAAGCTACATTTTAGTGTCCAAAGCCCTCCTTTAGGGAACAAAGCCTCATTTATTTAGGGTCTGAGGCCTAATTGTGAGCATCCAGAGATCCCCTTTTAGCCTGCAAAGCCCTAGTTTTTCATACTAAAGCATCATTTGAGAGTACAAAACCTCATTTCAGGTTCAAAACCTCATTTTCATTTCCAATCCTAATTCTTAAGGCCCAAACCCTTCTTTTGAGAGTCCAAAAGCCTCTTTTAGAGCTCTAAGCCTCTGCTCTAGTGCTCAAAGCCCTATATTTGGGATCAAAGCTTCCTTCCTGGGGGCCACAGCAGAAGCAATAGTTTCCCCTCATTTTCAGGGTACAAAGTGTCACTTGTAGCATTTAGCCCACCTGTTTCACTGCCCAGGGCCTCTTTTCTAGGCTCAAAATCCTCTTTCTTATGGTCCAAACTTGTCTTTTATTACCCATAGCCTTGTTCTAGGGCCCGTAGTTTAATATTTAGAGTCTGAAGCCTCACTTCTAGGTTAAAAAAAAAAAAAAAAAAAAAAAAATTTTAGTGGCCAAAGCCTCATTTTCACTTTCAAAAGTCTTAGTTTTGGTTTGCAAAACCTCATTTTCAGGCTCCAAAATGGCATTTATAGGATGCAGCACGTCCAGCACGTTTGGGGTCCAAACTGCATCTTGAGAGTCCAAACCCTCCTTTCTATGGTGCAATCTGCTTTATAGGGTCCAAAGCTTCATTTACAGGGTCCAAATGTTCATTTTCAAACCCAAACACTCATTTTTGGCTTCCAAAGCCTCATTTTCCTGCACCAAAGCCTCATTTTTAGAATCCAGTCTGCAATTTTGAGGCCCCAAAGCCTCATTGTGAGGTCCAACCTCCTCACTGAAGGAACAAAGCCTCATTTGTTTACTGGCCAAAGGCTAATTTGGAGTGTCCAGAGACCCACTTTTAGCATGCAAAGCTTCGGTACCGGAGATTCATTTAAAGGCACAAAGCATAATTTCAGGGTTCAAAACATTAATTTTCTTTCCAAAGCCACATTTTTAAGACCAAACCCTCCTTTGAAGGGTCCAAACTCTTGTTTTTAGGATCCAAACACCTCTTTTACAGTTCTAAGCCTCCACTGTAGTGCCCAAAGCCCTAAATTCAGCACCAAAGCTCCATTTTAGGGGGCCACCAACAGGTTCCCCTCCTTTGCAGGGTCCAAAGCATTATTTCTAACATCTAACCCATCCTTTTTAGTGCCCAGAGTGCCATTTTGAGGGCTGAAATCCTTATTTGTAGGGTGCAAGCCTGTCTTTTATTACCCATAGCCATTTTCTAGGGCCCACAGTTTAATTTTTATGGTCTAAACCCTCATTTTTAGGACAGAAAGCCTCTTCTAGAACCACACAATCATTTAGGTGGGAAGAGACCCTTAAGATCATTGTGTAGAACTGTAAACCTAATACTCCCAAGTCCACCACTAAACCATGTCCCTAAGTGCCACGTCCACACTTTTAAATACCTCCAAGGATGGCAACTCCACAACTTCCCTGGCCAGCCTGTTCCAATGCTTGACAACCCTTTTGGTGAAGACATTTATCCTAGTATCCAATTTAAACCTTCCCTGGCATAACTTGAGGCCATTTCCTCTTGTCCTAGCACCTTTTACTTGGGAGAAGAGGCCGACCATCCCTTGCTACAACCTTCTTTCAGGTAGTTGTAGACAGCAATAAGGTCTCCCCTCAGCCTCCTTTTTTTCCAAACCAAACAACCCCAATTCCCTCAGCTGCTCCTCGTCAGACTTGTTCTCCAGACCCCTTCACCAGCTTTGTTGCCCTTCTCTGGACACACTCCAGCACCTCTATGTCTTCCTTGTAGTGACGGGCCCAAAACTGAACACAGTACTCGAGGTGGGGCCTCACCGGTGCCGAGTACAGGGGGATGATCACTCCCCTAGTCCTGCTGGCCACACTATTCCTGATACAAGCCAGGATGCTCTTGACCACCTGGGTGCACTGCTGTCTCATATTCATACGGCTGTTGACCAGCAGACCCAGGTCCTTTTCTGCTGGGCAGCTTTCCATGCACTCTTCCCCAAGCCTGGAGCACTGCATGGAGTTGTGTGACCCAAGTGCAGGACCCGGCACTTGGCCTTGTTGAACCTCGTACCGTTGGCTTTGGCCCATTGATCCAGCCTGTGCAGATCCCTCTGTAGAGCCTTCCTACCCTCAAGGAGGTCAACGCTCCTGCCCAACTTGATGGAGTGCACCCTCATTAAGTTTGCAAACAACACCCTGTCGTCCAGGTCATTGACAAAGATATTAAAGAGAACCAGCCCCAACACTGAGCACTGAGGAACACCACTTGTGACTGGCCACCAACTGGATTTAACTCCATTCACCACCACTCTTTGGGCCCAGCCAGCCAGCCAGTTTCTCCAAGAGAATGCTGTGGGAAACAGTGTCAAAGGATACACCCACCTAGGTTGGCTTGGGTGGCTTCAGGTCAGGACGCTGAGGGCAGGGCAGCTGTTTCTCTCCCTCTGTTTACCCTTTCTCTGCAGCCTCACCAGAAGCAGCAGCGCTTTGCTCCCAAGCTGTGCCAGACCTTCCCCAAAAGCCTTTCTCTTCCCACCAGGAACCTAAAGGAGCAGCAATGAGCTGGGAACAGACAGTCCCCTATTCGGCCCAGAGCAGCCTTGCGGTTAGTTAGGCCTTCTAAATATGGCCAAATAGCACGGCCTTGTGTGTTTCCTGAGGCTACAGAAGAAAGGGCAGCAATGGGAAAGGAGTACCTTGCCCCTGGTGATGGAAGAGCCCGAGGGGGGAACTTAGCCACGACATCAGTCAGAACAAAGGGCTCTTTGAAGAGTCACCACTGTCCCTCTAACTCTGCATTTCTACAAGGAAACAGCACACAAGGACAACACAGATCCGATTCACGTACCTGTTTTGCTGCCTCAGGTAACCCTCTGCTCCAGGCACCACAAGTCCTTATCCCTCCAGCCAGGGCCACTCCAACCTGATCTTTTCTTCAGTAGCTGGCATTGCATAGATATGGACCCCTTGTACCCTGTGGCACCAAAAGATGCCGCGATTGAGAGACGGGACACAGCTTGATGCAAGCAGAAAGTCGTTTATTCAAAAAACTTTCAGGGGTTATATAGAGATCGCATCACAATCTGGTTGGTTCTTTCAAACATGTACCACTAACCCTACTACTTCTAATTGGCTAACAATAACATCAGAAGGCCGTTGTTAGGGTCTTTCCTGGCACTTTCCACAGCCCATTGTTATCACCTCCGTAGGTTCGTGCCCCACTTAAGACCTATTCGTCAGGTGGCGCCTTCCCTGCAACCTCTTAACCTTTTAGCAAGGTCTGTGGCCCACAAGCTCCAGCAGGTCTCTGCTTATCAGATGTGTAGAGCTTGGGGTTTTGCTCTTTAACCTTTCTCTTTCCAAATCACCTCAAAATCCTTGTGCCACAAAAAGGGAGGGCTCAAAGCTGTATCCTGCTAATATGGTCTTCTGTGGTTCTTTCAGCACTGACCAGAACATCTCAGGCCGTGATCTTATTAACTGTTCTGTCTCAGGTCTTGGTGGTTGTGGAATGAAAACCTTGTAGGTGGGCTCCTGAGGCAGCATAGCCTCAGAGCTTGTTGACAGTAATTTGCTTTGGATGGGAACTTTCTTTTCTCCTCGTCCTTCTCCTCTGCACCTCTGAGGTTTTGCTCCCTGCACTTGGCTCTGCTTTGATGCTTGGCTTTTTAGCTTAGATGTGCCATTGTGTTGGTTGGTCACAGGCTGCTTTTGTCCAGAGTACTCCCGTGGGATGGCTGGCAACTGCCTGAAAGGACACAACGGGAGAAGTCTGAGTGAGGACATGTTAGTTTGGGGCCGCATCCTGCTCCTACGAGCCATGTGCTTCTCTGCGCAGCCGCCAGCAACTCAGCCGATGGCTGCGCTCAGCTCAGGAGAGGAAACCCCCTGAGCCAGAACACTCGGCTGACAGGTGGCTGTCCCTGTGCACAGCTCTGGAGACCATGCTGGGGCCCTCCTAAGAGGAAGAGGAGCCAGCCCTCTGAAACGGGGGGTCTCCGGTAGCCTCATCCCACCCTTCCAGGTGCTGCCTTCACCACTGTTGGGCAGTGATGGATGATGACTGTTTGGGTCTGGGGAGCGGGCTTTTGCTGGGTCAGAAAACAACCCTGCGCAGACACTAGCTGTGAGGTTCCAGACTCACCTGACCCTAGACTTCTTCCTCTTCTCCGTCATCTTCATTTTCTGGAGCTGCGGGGCTACATAACGAGTCCAGTTGGAATGAGAAGGCAGGGGCACTTCAGCAGTTCCCACTGAAACTGGGAAGGAAAGACCTTGTCAGAAGAGCATCGCTGAGATGCTGCCGGCCCTGGTGACAGGTAGAGGTGCTCAGGCTACTTCCCAAAAAATCCAAAAGGGCCATTCTGCTCCCCTTGCAGCCACCCTGACACCAGCTCATGCTGGGCTCCTCATTTCCACAGTGCAATGTGGTTTTGTGACTGTGTTATTGGCACCAGATTTGGGAAAGAGGACCTGGGTAGTGCCGGTGACAGGACAGGGACTCTTGCAGAGGGACCATTTCCTGGGGGCCTTGAATTGCCATCCTCCCACTGTTCCCTTGGGCACATCCCAACCTTGGGGTTTGGTTCTGTGGAATCCAACGATTCATGAGCAAAAAAGGCGGTGCTGAGCTGTCACGAAGCTTCGGCACAAGTCAGAGTCTTTTGACAATCATCACAGAAGGATCTTCCCCAATATATCACAGAAGCTGGTTTGCTATGCTAGGGAAAGGAGCTGGGAGCAGCTTTACCTTCCATGCCTTGCCTGATAGCTGGCAAACCCTCCGTTTTCTTCTGCTTTTCCTCACTGGGGACTTTTCTCAGGGCCTTGAGAGGGTCCCTGCGAGATGATTTGGGCATAAACTCCAGCTGAAACCTGGAGACAAGACGACACCAGCATGACTCACCACACCACCAGCCCTTGCGTTGATCACCTGCTCACAAGCAGATTTTGGCATTGCAGAAAAAAATGTTTTTTTCCCAAGTTGACTACACCCCATCCCCAAGGATCCTCCTGGTAAATGAAGTCACCCTGCAGAGAAGTCCAGGCCATGATGGGAAGAAAGTGCCACCTAAAGTCCTCTGTCTTTCCCATCAGATCTGCCTCACAAGAATGACTATCAGCTGGGGACATAAATGCATTGCAGGACACCTGTGGTCACATGGAGCAAATGCTACCAAACCACAGCTGAGCAACTAGAGGCTACATCCACAGATGTACTCACTCAGGAAAGATGATGACATGGCCAGAAAATGTCAGTGAGGCCACAGGTGCCACCTGGGACACCACCATGTCCAGCAGCTCGGGGACCTGCAACGGAGGAGCACAAAGATGGCACAATGTCCTCAGCATGGCTGAGGCACTCAGTATCAGAGGAGCCTGAGGCACTGACAGTTGGTAGGGCCATAGCTCTCGCCTGGCCCAAGTGGCTGGTGGTGGCCCACATGCAAGCAGTGCTGGGGCACCGTGCTGGGACTGCCCAGGCTGTGCAGAAACCAACACGCTCACCTTAAAACCAGATATTTCCAGGTTCTTCGTCCCAGATATCCTCTCCAGGAAGTGGTAAAAAAACTTCATTTTTACCATCGTGCCTTCGATGAGGAGCACCCCTATGTCCCTCAGGACAAGGGCGATGTTCTCCCCCTTCCCAAGGCAGTGAGAGAGGAGGGATGTGGTGCCTTGGATGCAAACCTGCACCTTTTGCCGGGAGACGGAGGCTGCCGTGGCCACCTTGGCGTATTTGAGGGCCTCCAGCTCCTTGTTGCCTGGAAAACCACATGAGAGGGACAGAGGTGCTTACCTGGTGGCCCTTCTGCAGACATTTCCCAAGGGCTGCATATTAGAATCACTGCATCGCCCAGAGATACCCCCTTTTTGGTCCTGCTCTGTAGAGGGGGAGTTGCTTGAGAGAAGCATTTCAGATCTCAGGAAGGGATGCAATGACCCTGCAGCCAGCCAAGGTTTAATCCGCCATCTTACCAGGCAGGTAGGACTTGTCATCCATCAGGTTGTGGACAACTGCAAGGTTCCTGGCCAGGTGAAACACAGGCATCTGGATAGCGATGGCCTCATCTCTAACCTGGATCCATTTGGGGACAGTGTCGAAGGAGCCGAGGGTGGGAATTCGGACCCCCTGCAAGCCAAAGGGTGAGAACTAGCTGGAGGGAAGAGCTGGGGGTGGCCCTTACCAGGGAAGGTGCTTCAGGCTGGATCCTGCCTGCTCCTGCTCTTCAGAGGCACAACCCGGGGTATGGGAAGAGCTTTGGGGAGGAGACGCTGAGTGTTCCCCCTCCCCTTCTCCTCCAAAACAAGCAGTGCTGCAGTCAGGGCAGAAGCAGCCTGAGGGCATCCAGGGCGTCTCCAGTGACCAGGATCAGCCCTGTGGTACACCACCACATACAAAACCACCCCATCCCTGGAGGTGTTCCAGGTCAGGTGGGATGGGGCTTTGAGCAACCCTCAAGTCTAGTGAAAGGTGTCCCTGCCCATGGGCGGGGGGTGGAACTAGATGATCTTTAAGGTCCCTTCCAAGCTAAACCATTCTATTATTCTACAATTCTACCACAGATGATACCACATTGTATGAGCCCTGTTTGTCCCATCGGTGGGGACTTTTGGGGTGAGTTTCCTGCTTTCTGAGGAGGGAAAGAGTAATCACAGGCCATGCCTCGAGGCCATGGGGATTATCCAGTCCCCTGGGTGGAGGAGGAGGAGGATGTAGGTGTCACTCTACCTTATGCAGCAGGAGCTGCTCTTGAATGTAGCTGGCCACTGCATCCCAGACAGCCGTTTGCTCTGGAAAACAAAGGAAAACCAGGTCATGCTCTATGTCCACCGGCTCTCAACCCTCCAACACCCCCTGAGCTGTCACACATTGGCAGATGTAAAGTGTCATTGCTGCCCCCAGCCCCCCAGCCCTGAGACAGCTGCAGTGCTGAGTCTCACTGACGCAATATGGCAACTGTCGGTCATGAAAATGCTCGTGCAGTGGCTGTGGATGCCCGTACCAGTGGTGGTGATGCTGGGCATCATGAAGGTGTGCTCCATCCCATCCCAGAAGTCTATCTTGGTCCGCCTCACAGGTCGCTCCTTAGTGGCAACAGCCATGTGGGAGCTCATCCCTGTTCATCCTATGAACACCACTCCACGGTGCCGGAACCACCACGCCGCAGCCCCTTTTATACCCCTGTGCGGCCATGTCACAGATCCGGTGTGACATCATGCTGGCACGACCACTGCTGGCTGTGCTGCCCACTGTGACACAGCCACTACTGACTAGCTGATCATGGCGACATGGCACCCACTGACCTGCTGCCCTCTGTGATGGGGCTGCCAGTGTCCCTCTGTCAGTGCCCAGTGGTGGCTTGGTGCCATCACCGCTTCCTGGGGGAGCTGTATGAGATGACTTGTAAATTCCCTGAAACAAATGCTGAGAGATGAAATGGAGGAGGCGGCCCTCCAAGCCTCATTGAGAAATGTCTCAAACACTCTCAAGTACCTTGAAATGTAGCTATAACCATTGGGTGAATAATGCAGGTTTTATGCTCAAAGAACTGATGAGGCTGACACCTCCTTACTGAGGTGGGAAAGAAAGTCACCTGAGTCTGGAGAAGGGAAACAGGGCAGCGCTGCTTTTTGTCAGCGAGGAAAAAGTACCTTTTCCTTTTTTTTGGTCCTTTGTTTCTTCAGAAGGCTGCTATGCCTGATGATGATGTTTGCCTCATTATCCACAAAATGCATATTACAGTTGACACCCCGGTATATGCTAATGATTATTGAGATCACCCAAAACACATATGACTATAGCACTCGCCTCTCCACACAACTCATGCTACATGTCACCTCGGGGTGGGGAGAAACCTGAGCACCATAACAGTAGGGCCGGTCATACTGATACCACAAACATAAAAGGGGAAAATAAGTGCCCCTAGAGAGACTTTTCTCCCTGGGGATCTGTGGAGGAGCACTCCTATGAACGAGAGACCTGTTGGCTGGACCAACACTGGAACCAGGACCGGTGATCTCTTCATATCTGTCTCTCCTTCTCTATCTCTCTGTTTCTCTTTCTTTTCTCTTTTCCTTTTAAAGTTACGTAAGTAACACAAGGCATACCTTACCACTTGCCATGATTCATGGTATATCTGTTCTTAAGTACATCTTGCCTTAATTTGTTGTCTATCTGTTGCTAAGTAACGCAAGGTGTACCTTACCGCTTGCCATACTTTGTTTTACCATTTGCTATAATTTGTTATATACCTAACCAATTGTCATGGACCTAGATAAGACATACATTAATTACTGTGGGAATCTAATAAATGTTTTTGTATGGACCTTAAGAATTGTCTCAACTTAGTCCGCAGCACTGGGGATTTGCAAATCTGAGTTACTTCCCCCTGGCTCTTCTGAGTGGGATGTGACAGGAGCCTGTTCCAGTGACTGACCGCTCTCACAGTGAAGAATATTTTCCTAATGTCCAATCTGAACTTTCCTTGACACAGCTTCATTCCGTTTCCTCCTGTCCTGTCACTGGTCGCCGGAGAGAGGAGATCAGCACCTCCGCCTCCTCTGCCCCCCTTGGGGAATTTGAAGACTGCCACAAGGACACCCCTCAGCTGTCTCTTCTCCAAGCTGATCAAGACAAGTGACCTCAGCAGCTCTTCCTAAGTCTTGCCCTTGGGACCTTTCACCATCTTGGTCACTCTCCTCTGGACACACTCTAATACTTCGATGTCCTTCTACTGAGGTTCCTAAAACTGCACACGGAACTCGAGGTGGGGCCACACCACTGCAGCGCAGAGTGGGACAATCACCTCCCTCGACCAGCTGGTGACGCTGTGCATGATGCACCCCAGGACACGGTTGGCCCCTTTGGCTGCCAGGGCACACTGTTTACTCCTATTAACTTGCTATCAACCTAAACCCCCAGACCTCTTTCCGTGGGGCTGTTCTCCAGCCTCTTGTCCCCCAGGTTGTACATGTAACCAGAATAACCCTGTCCCGGGTGGAGAATCCGGCACTTGCTCTCATTACATTTCATATGGTTGGTGATTGCCCAGCTCTCTACTCTATCCAGACCTCCCTGTAAGGCCTCTCTAGCCTTGAGGGAGCCCACAGCTTCTCCTAGTTCAGTACCGTTGGCAGACTTGCTTAATGTACATTTGATTCCTGTGTCCAGATCATTTATAAAAGACATCAAAGAGCACTGGCCCTAAAATTGTGCCCTGGGGAACGCCACCGGTGACTGGCCACTAGCCTGATGTAACCCCAATTACTATAACCCTTTGAGGCCTTTATGGTCTCCAGGGCCTCATTTTGAGGGTCCAAACCGGTCTTTTATTACCCGTAGCCAATTTTAGGTCCCACAGCTTACTTTTTAGGGTCTGAAGTCTCATTTATAGGTTAGAAAGCCTCATTTCTGTTGTCCAGAGACTCGGTTTTAGTTTGCAAAGTCTCCTTTTTAGAATCCAAAGATACATTTTTAGTTTCCAAAGCCTCATTTTCAGGCTCCAAAATAGCATTTTTGTTATCCGGACAGTCGTTTTTAGGGTCCAAGCTGCATCTAGAGTGTCCAACCCCTCATTACCATGGTCCAAAACCATCTTTTTTGGCTCAAAGCCACATTTTTAGGCTCCAAGCCATAATTTATAAGTTCCAAGCCACATTTTTAAGGTTCAATGACTCATTTTAAGAGCCCAGAGTGCCATTTGTAAGGCCCAAAGACTGACTGTGAATGTTCAAAGCCCCATTTTTTAGTCCAAAGCCTTATTTATAGGGGCCAAAAGCTCACTTTGGGGCCCCAACCCTTATTTTCAACAACCATAGCCTAATTTTTAGGATCCAGCCCACAACTGGGGGGGGTCTGAATACTCATTTGGAGTGCCCAAAGCTACATTTTAGTGTCCAAAGCCCTCCTTTAGGGAACAAAGCCTCATTTATTTAGGGTCTGAGGCCTAATTGTGAGCATCCAGAGATCCCCTTTTAGCCTGCAAAGCCCTAGTTTTTCTAACTAAAGCATCATTTGAGAGTACAAAACCTCATTTCAGGTTCAAAACCTCATTTTCATTTCCAATCCTAATTCTTAAGGCCCAAACCCTTCTTTTGAGAGTCCAAAAGCCTCTTTTAGAGCTCTAAGCCTCTGCTCTAGTGCTCAAAGCCCTATATTTGGGATCAAAGCTTCCTTCCTGGGGGCCACAGCAGAAGCAATAGTTTCCCCTCATTTTCAGGGTACAAAGTGTCACTTGTAGCATTTAGCCCACCTGTTTCACTGCCCAGGGCCTCTTTTCTAGGCTCAAAATCCTCTTTCTTATGGTCCAAACTTGTCTTTTATTACCCATAGCCTTGTTCTAGGGCCCGTAGTTTAATATTTAGAGTCTGAAGCCTCACTTCTAGGTTAAAAAAAAAAAAAAAAAAAAAATTTTAGTGGCCAAAGCCTCATTTTCACTTTCAAAAGTCTTAGTTTTGGTTTGCAAAACCTCATTTTCAGGCTCCAAAATAGCATTTATAGGATGCAGCACGTCCAGCACGTTTTGGGTCCAAACTGCATCTTGAGTGTCCAAACCCTCCTTTCTATGGTCCAATCTGCTTTATAGGGTCCAAAGCTTCATTTACAGGGTCCAAATGTTCATTTTCAAACCCAAACACTCATTTTTGGCTTCCAAAGCCTCATTTTCCTGCACCAAAGCCTCATTTTTAGAATCCAGTCTGCAATTGTGAGGCCCCAAAGCCTCATTGTGAGGTCCAACCTCCTCACTGAAGGAACAAAGCCTCATTTGTTTCCTGGCCAAAGGCTAATTTGGAGTGTCCAGAGACCCACTTTTAGCATGCAAAGCTTCGGTACCGGAGATTCATTTAAAGGCACAAAGCATAATTTCAGGGTTCAAAACATAAAAATGTGGCTTTGCAAAGAAAATTAAAGACCAAACCCTCCTTTGAAGGGTCCAAACTCTTGTTTTTAGGATCCAAACACCTCTTTTACAGTTCTAAGCCTCCACTGTAGTGCCCAAAGCCCTAAATTCAGCACCAAAGCTCCATTTTAGGGGGCCACCAACAGGTTCCCCTCCTTTGCAGGGTCCAAAGCATTATTTCTAACATCTAACCCATCCTTTTTAGTGCCCAGAGTGCCATTTTGAGGGCTGAAATCCTTATTCGTAGGGTGCAAGCCTGTCTTTTATTACCCATAGCCATTTTCTAGGGCCCACAGTTTAATTTTTATGGTCTAAACCCTCATTTTTAGGACAGAAAGCCTCTTCTAGAACCACACAATCATTTAGGTGGGAAGAGACCCTTAAGATCATTGTGTAGAACTGTAAACCTAATACTCCCAAGTCCACCACTAAACCATGTCCCTAAGTGCCACGTCCACACTTTTAAATACCTCCAAGGATGGCAACTCCACAACTTCCCTGGCCAGCCTGTTCCAATGCTTGACAACCCTTTTGGTGAAGACATTTATCCTAGTATCCAATTTAAACCTTCCCTGGCATAACTTGAGGCCATTTCCTCTTGTCCTAGCACCTTTTACTTGGGAGAAGAGGCCGACCATCCCTTGCTACAACCTTCTTTCAGGTAGTTGTAGACAGCAATAAGGTCTCCCCTCAGCCTCCTTTTTTTCCAAACCAAACAACCCCAATTCCCTCAGCTGCTCCTCGTCAGACTTGTTCTCCAGACCCCTTCACCAGCTTTGTTGCCCTTCTCTGGACACACTCCAGCACCTCTATGTCTTCCTTGTAGTGACGGGCCCAAAACTGAACACAGTACTCGAGGTGGGGCCTCACCGGTGCCGAGTACAGGGGGATGATCACTCCCCTAGTCCTGCTGGCCACACTATTCCTGATACAAGCCAGGATGCTCTTGACCACCTGGGTGCACTGCTGTCTCATATTCATACGGCTGTTGACCAGCAGACCCAGGTCCTTTTCTGCTGGGCAGCTTTCCATGCACTCTTCCCCAAGCCTGGAGCACTGCATGGAGTTGTGTGACCCAAGTGCAGGACCCGGCACTTGGCCTTGTTGAACCTCGTACCGTTGGCTTTGGCCCATCGATCCAGCCTGTGCAGATCCCTCTGTAGAGCCTTCCTACCCTCAAGGAGGCCAACGCTCCTGCCCAACTTGATGGAGTGCACCCTCATTAAGTTTGCAAACAACACCCTGTCGTCCAGGTCATTGACAAAGATATTAAAGAGAACCAGCCCCAACACTGAGCCCTGAGGAATACCACTTGTGACTGGCCACCAACTGGATTTAACTCCATTCACCACCACCCTTTGGGCCCAGCCAGCCAGCCAGTTTCTCCAAGAGAATGCTGTGGGAAACAGTGTCAAAGGATACACCCACCTAGGTTGGCTTGGGTGGCTTCAGGTCAGGACGCTGAGGGCAGGGCAGCTGTTTCTCTCCCTCTGTTTACCCTTTCTCTGCAGCCTCACCAGAAGCAGCAGCGCTTTGCTCCCAAGCTGTGCCAGACCTTCCCCAAAAGCCTTTCTCTTCCCACCAGGAACCTAAAGGAGCAGCAATGAGCTGGGAACAGACAGTCCCCTATTCGGCCCAGAGCAGCCTTGCGGTTAGTTAGGCCTTCTAAATATGGCCAAATAGCACGGCCTTGTGTGTTTCCTGAGGCTACAGAAGAAAGGGCAGCAATGGGAAAGGAGTACCTTGCCCCTGGTGATGGAAGAGCCCGAGGGGGGAACTTAGCCACGACATCAGTCAGAACAAAGGGCTCTTTGAAGAGTCACCACTGTCCCTCTAACTCTGCATTTCTACAAGGAAACAGCACACAAGGACAACACAGATCCGATTCACGTACCTGTTTTGCTGCCTCAGGTAACCCTCTGCTCCAGGCACCACAAGTCCTTATCCCTCCAGCCAGGGCCACTCCAACCTGATCTTTTCTTCAGTAGCTGGCATTGCATAGATATGGACCCCTTGTACGCTGTGGCACCAAAAGATGCCGCGATTGAGAGACGGGACACAGCTTGATGCAAGCAGAAAGTCGTTTATTCAAAAAACTTTCAGGGGTTATATAGAGATCGCATCACAATCTGGTTGGTTCTTTCAAACATGTACAACTAACCCTACTACTTCTAATTGGCTAACGATAACATCAGAAGGCCATTGTTAGGGTCTTTCCTGGCACTTTCCACAGCCCATTGTTATCACCTCCGTAGGTTCGTGCCCCACTTAAGACCTATTCGTCAGGTGGCGCCTTCCCTGCAACCTCTTAACCTTTTAGCAAGGTCTGTGGCCCACAAGCTCCAGCAGGTCTCTGCTTATCAGATGTGTAGAGCTTGGGGTTTTGCTCTTTAACCTTTCTCTTTCCAAATCACCTCAAAATCCTTGTGCCACAAAAAGGGAGGGCTCAAAGCTGTATCCTGCTAATATGGTCTTCTGTGGTTCTTTCAGCACTGACCAGAACATCTCAGGCCGTGATCTTATTAACTGTTCTGTCTCAGGTCTTGGTGGTTGTGGAATGAAAACCTTGTAGGTGGGCTCCTGAGGCAGCATAGCCTCAGAGCTTGTTGACAGTAATTTGCTTTGGATGGGAACTTTCTTTTCTCCTCGTCCTTCTCCTCTGCACCTCTGAGGTTTTGCTCCCTGCACTTGGCTCTGCTTTGATGCTTGGCTTTTTAGCTTAGATGTGCCATTGTGTTGGTTGGTCACAGGCTGCTTTTGTCCAGAGTACTCCCGTGGGATGGCTGGCAACTGCCTGAAAGGACACAACGGGAGAAGTCTGAGTGAGGACATGTTAGTTTGGGGCCGCATCCCGCTCCTACGAGCCATGTGCTTCTCTGCGCAGCCGCCAGCAACTCAGCCGATGGCTGCGCTCAGCTCAGGAGAGGAAACCCCCTGAGCCAGAACACTCGGCTGACACGTGGCTGTCCCTGTGCACAGCTCTGGAGACCATGCTGGGGCCCTCCTAAGAGGAAGAGGAGCCAGCCCTCTGAAATGGGGGGTCTCCGGTAGCCTCATCCCACCCTTCCAGGTGCTGCCTTCACCACTGTTGGGCAGTGATGGATGATGACTGTTTGGGTCTGGGGAGCGGGCTTTTGCTGGGTCAGAAAACAACCCTGCGCAGACACTAGCTGTGAGGTTCCAGACTCACCTGACCCTAGACTTCTTCCTCTTCTCCGTCATCTTCATTTTCTGGAGCTGCGGGGCTACATAACGAGTCCAGTTGGAATGAGAAGGCAGGGGCACTTCAGCAGTTCCCACTGAAACTGGGAAGGAAAGACCTTGTCAGAAGAGCATCGCTGAGATGCTGCCGGCCCTGGTGACAGGTAGAGGTGCTCAGGCTACTTCCCAAAAAATCCAAAAGGGCCATTCTGCTCCCCTTGCAGCCACCCTGACACCAGCTCATGCTGGGCTCCTCATTTCCACAGTGCAATGTGGTTTTGTGACTGTGTTATTGGCACCAGATTTGGGAAAGAGGACCTGGGTAGTGCCGGTGACAGGACAGGGACTCTTGCAGAGGGATCATTTCCTGGGGGCCTTGAGTTGCCATCCTCCCACTGTTCCCTTGGGCACGTCCCAACCTTGGGGTTTGGTTCTGTGGAATCCAACGATTCATGAGCAAAAAAGGCGGTGCTGAGCTGTCACGAAGCTTCGGCACAAGTCAGAGTCTTTTGACAATCATCACAGAAGGATCTTCCCCAATATATCACAGAAGCTGGTTTGCTATGCTAGGGAAAGGAGCTGGGAGCAGCTTTACCTTCCATGCCTTGCCTGATAGCTGGCAAACCCTCCGTTTTCTTCTGCTTTTCCTCACTGGGGACTTTTCTCAGGGCCTTGAGAGGGTCCCTGCGAGATGATTTGGGCATAAACTCCAGCTGAAACCTGGAGACAAGACGACACCAGCATGACTCACCACACCACCAGCCCTTGCGTTGATCACCTGCTCACAAGCAGATTTTGGCATTGCAGAAAAAAATGTTTTTTTCCCAAGTTGACTACACCCCATCCCCAAGGATCCTCCTGGTAAATGAAGTCACCCTGCAGAGAAGTCCAGGCCATGATGGGAAGAAAGTGCCACCTAAAGTCCTCTGTCTTTCCCATCAGATCTGCCTCACAAGAATGACTATCGGCTGGGGACATAAATGCATTGCAGGACACCTGTGGTCACATGGAGCAAATGCTACCAAACCACAGCTGAGCAACTAGAGGCTACATCCACAGATGTACTCACTCAGGAAAGATGATGACATGGCCAGAAAATGTCAGTGAGGCCACAGGTGCCACCTGGGACACCACCATGTCCAGCAGCTCGGGGACCTGCAACGGAGGAGCACAAAGATGGCACAATGTCCTCAGCATGGCTGAGGCACTCAGTATCAGAGGAGCCTGAGGCACTGACAGTTGGTAGGGCCATAGCTCTCGCCTGGCCCAAGTGGCTGGTGGTGGCCCACATGCAAGCAGTGCTGGGGCACCGTGCTGGGACTGCCCAGGCTGTGCAGAAACCAACACGCTCACCTTAAAACCAGATATTTCCAGGTTCTTCGTCCCAGATATCCTCTCCAGGAAGTGGTAAAAAAACTTCATTTTTACCATCGTGCCTTCAATGAGGAGCACCCCTATGTCCCTCAGGACAAGGGCGATGTTCTCCCCCTTCCCAAGGCAGTGAGAGAGGAGGGATGTGGTGCCTTGGATGCAAACCTGCACCTTTTGCCGGGAGACGGAGGCTGCCGTGGCCACCTTGGCGTATTTGAGGGCCTCCAGCTCCTTGTTGCCTGGAAAACCACATGAGAGGGACAGAGGTGCTTACCTGGTGGCCCTTCTGCAGACATTTCCCAAGGGCTGCATATTAGAATCACTGCATCGCCCAGAGATACCCCCTTTTTGGTCCTGCTCTGTAGAGGGGGAGTTGCTTGAGAGAAGCATTTCAGATCTCAGGAAGGGATGCAATGACCCTGCAGCCAGCCAAGGTTTAATCCGCCATCTTACCAGGCAGGTAGGACTTGTCATCCATCAGGTTGTGGACAACTGCAAGGTTCCTGGCCAGGTGAAACACAGGCATCTGGATAGCGATGGCCTCATCTCTAACCTGGATCCATTTGGGGACAGTGTCGAAGGAGCCGAGGGTGGGAATTCGGACCCCCTGCAAGCCAAAGGGTGAGAACTAGCTGGAGGGAAGAGCTGGGGGTGGCCCTTACCAGGGAAGGTGCTTCAGGCTGGATCCTGCCTGCTCCTGCTCTTCAGAGGCACAACCCGGGGTATGGGAAGAGCTTTGGGGAGGAGACGCTGAGTGTTCCCCCTCCCCTTCTCCTCCAAAACAAGCAGTGCTGCAGTCAGGGCAGAAGCAGCCTGAGGGCATCCAGGGCGTCTCCAGTGACCAGGATCAGCCCTGTGGTACACCACCACATACAAAACCACCCCATCCCTGGAGGTGTTCCAGGTCAGGTGGGATGGGACTTTGAGCAACCCTCAAGTCTAGCGAAAGGTGTCCCTGCCCATGGGCGGGGGGTGGAACTAGATGATCTTTAAGGTCCCTTCCAAGCTAAACCATTCTATTATTCTACAATTCTACCACAGATGATACCACATTGTATGAGCCCTGTTTGTCCCATCGGTGGGGACTTTTGGGGTGAGTTTCCTGCTTTCTGAGGAGGGAAAGAGTAATCACAGGCCATGCCTCGAGGCCATGGGGATTATCCAGTCCCCTGGGTGGAGGAGGAGGAGGATGTGGGTGTCACTCCACCTTATGCAGCAGGAGCTGCTCTTGAATGTAGCTGGCCACTGCATCCCAGACAGCCGTTTGCTCTGGAAGACAAAGGAAAACCAGGTCATGCTCCACGTCCACCGGCTCTCAACCCTCCAACACCCCCTGAGCTGTCGCACATTGGCAGATGTAAAGTGTCATTGCTGCCCCCAGCCCCCCAGCCCTGAGACAGCTGCAGTGCTGAGTCTCACTGACGCAATATGGCAACTGTCGGTCATGAAAATGCTCGTGCAGTGGCTGTGGATGCCCGTACCAGTGGTGGTGATGCTGGGCATCATGAAGGTGTGCTCCATCCCATCCCAGAAGTCTATCTTGGTCCGCCTCACAGGTCGCTCCTTAGTGGCAACAGCCATGTGGGAGCTCATGCCTGTTCATCCTATGAACACCACTCCACGGTGCCGGAACCACCACGCCGCAGCCCCTTTTATACCCCTGTGCGGCCATGTCACAGATCCGGTGTGACATCATGCTGGCACGACCACTGCTGGCTGTGCTGCCCACTGTGACACAGCCACTACTGACTAGCTGATCATGGCGACATGGCACCCACTGACCTGCTGCCCTCTGTGATGGGGCTGCCAGTGTCCCTCTGTCAGTGCCCAGTGGTGGCTTGGTGCCATCACCGCTTCCTGGGGGAGCTGTATGAGATGACTTGTAAATTCCCTGAAACAAATGCTGAGAGATGAAATGGAGGAGGCGGCCCTCCAAGCCTCATTGAGAAATGTCTCAAACACTCTCAAGCACCTTGAAATGTAGCTATAACCACTGGGTGAATAATGCAGGCTTTATGCTCAAAGAACTGATGAGGCTGACACCTCCTTACTGAGGTGGGAAAGAAAGTCACCTGAGTCTGGAGAAGGGAAACAGGGCAGCGCTGCTTTTTGTCAGCAAGGAAAAAGTACCTTTTCCTTTTTTTTGGTCCTTTGTTTCTTCAGAAGGCTGCTATGCCTGATGATGACGTTTGCCTCATTATCCACAAAATGCATATTACAGTTGACACCCCGGTATATGCTAATGATTATTGAGATCACCCAAAACACATATGACTATAGCACTCGCCTCTCCACACAACTCATGCTACATGTCACCTCGGGGTGGGGAGAAACCTGAGCACCATAACAGTAGGGCCGGTCATACTGATACCACAAACATAAAAGGGGAAAATAAGTGCCCCTAGAGAGACTTTTCTCCCTGGGGATCTGTGGAGGAGCACTCCTATGAACGAGAGACCTGTTGGCTGGACCAACACTGGAACCAGGACCGGTGATCTCTTCATATCTCTGTCTGTCTCTCCTTCCCTATCTCTCTGTTTCTCTTTCTTTTCTCTTTTCCTTTTAAAGTTACGTAAGTAACACAAGGCATACCTTACCACTTGCCATAATTCATGGTATATCTGCTCTTAAGTACATCTTGCCATAATTTGTTGTCTATCTGTTGCTAAGTAACGCAAGGTGTACCTTACCGCTTGCCATACTTTGTTTTACCATTTGCTATAATTTGTTATATACCTAACCAATTATCATGGACCTAGATAAGACATACATTAATTACTGTGGGAATCTAATAAATGTTTTTGTATGGACCTTAAGAATTGTCTCAACTTAGTCCGCAGCACTGGGGATTTGCAAATCTGAGTTACTTCCCCCTGGCTCTTCTGAGTGGGATGTGACAGGAGCCTGTTCCAGTGACTGACCGCTCTCACAGTGAAGAATATTTTCCTAATGTCCAATCTGAACTTTCCTTGACACAGCTTCATTCCGTTTCCTCGTGTCCTGTCACTGGTCGCCGGAGAGAGGAGATCAGCACCTCCGCCTCCTCTGCCCCCCTTGGGGAATTTGAAGACTGCCACAAGGACACCCCTCAGCTGTCTCTTCTCCAAGCTGATCAAGACAAGTGACCTCAGCAGCTCTTCCTAAGTCTTGCCCTTGGGACCTTTCACCATCTTGGTCACTCTCCTCTGGACACACTCTAATACTTCGATGTCCTTCTACTGAGGTTCCTAAAACTGCACACAGAACTCGAGGTGGGGCCACACCACTGCAGCGCAGAGTGGGACAATCACCTCCCTCGACCAGCTGGTGACTGTGCATGATGCACCCCAGGACACGGTTGGCCCCTTTGGCTGCCAGGGCACACTGTTTACTCTTATTAACTTGCTATCAACCTAAACCCCCAGACCTCTTTCCGTGGGGCTGTTCTCCAGCCTCTTGTCCCCCAGGTTGTACATGTAACCAGAATAACCCTGTCCCGGGTGGAGAATCCGGCACTTGCTCTCATTACATTTCATATGGTTGGTGATTGCCCAGCTCTCTACTCTATCCAGACCTCCCTGTAAGGCCTCTCTAGCCTTGAGGGAGTCCACAGCTTCTCCTAGTTCAGTACCGTTGGCAGACTTGCTTAATGTTCCTGTGTCCAGATCATTTATAAAAGACATCAAAGAGCACTGGCCCTAAAATTGTGCCCTGGGGAACACCACCGGTGACTGGCCACTAGCCTGATGTAACCCCAATTACTATAACCCTTTGAGGCCTTTATGGTCTCCAGGGCCTCATTTTGAGGGTCCAAACCAGTCTTTTATTACCCATAGCCAATTTTAGGTCCCACAGCTTAATTTTTAGGGTCTGAAGTCTCATTTATAGGTTAGAAAGCCTCATTTCTGTTGTCCAGAGACTCAGTTTTAGTTTGCAAAGTCTCCTTTTTAGAATCCAAAGACACAGTTTTAGTTTCCAAAGCCTCATTTTCAGGCTCCAAAATAGCATTTTTGTTATCCGGACAGTCGTTTTTAGGGTCCAAGCTGCATCTAGAGTGTCCAACCCCTCATTACCATGGTCCAAAACCATCTTTTTTGGCTCAAAGCCACATTTTTAGGCTCCAAGCCATAATTTATAAGTTCCAAGCCACATTTTTAAGGTTCAATGACTCATTTTAAGAGCCCAGAGTGCCATTTGTAAGGCCCAAAGACTGACTGTGAATGTTCAAAGCCCCATTTTTTTAGTCCAAAGCCTTATTTATAGGGGCCAAAAGCTCACTTTGGGGCCCCAACCCTTATTTTCAACAACCATAGCCTAATTTTTAGGATCCAGCCCACAACTGGGGGGGGTCTGAATACTCATTTGGAGTGCCCAAAGCTACATTTTAGTGTCCAAAGCCCTCCTTTAGGGAACAAAGCCTCATTTATTTAGGGTCTGAGGCCTAATTGTGAGCATCCAGAGATCCCCTTTTAGCCTGCAAAGCCCTAGTTTTTCATACTAAAGCATCATTTGAGAGTACAAAACCTCATTTCAGGTTCAAAACCTCATTTTCATTTCCAATCCTAATTCTTAAGGCCCAAACCCTTCTTTTGAGAGTCCAAAAGCCTCTTTTAGAGCTCTAAGCCTCTGCTCTAGTGCTCAAAGCCCTATATTTGGGATCAAAGCTTCCTTTCTGGGGGCCACAGCAGAAGCAATAGTTTCCCCTCATTTTCAGGGTACAAAGTGTCACTTGTAGCATTTAGCCCACCTGTTTCACTGCCCAGGGCCTCTTTTCTAGGCTCAAAATCCTCTTTCTTATGGTCCAAACTTGTCTTCTATTACCCATAGCCTTGTTCTAGGGCCCGTAGTTTAATATTTAGAGTCTGAAGCCTCACTTCTAGGTTAAAAAAAAAAAAAAAAAAAAAAAAATTTTAGTGGCCAAAGCCTCATTTTCACTTTCAAAAGTCTTAGTTTTGGTTTGCAAAACCTCATTTTCAGGCTCCAAAATGGCATTTATAGGATGCAGCACGTCCAGCACGTTTGGGGTCCAAACTGCATCTTGAGTGTCCAAACCCTCCTTTCTATGGTGCAATCTGCTTTATAGGGTCCAAAGCTTCATTTACAGGGTCCAAATGTTCATTTTCAAACCCAAACACTCATTTTTGGCTTCCAAAGCCTCATTTTCCTGCACCAAAGCCTCATTTTTAGAATCCAGTCTGCAATTTTGAGGCCCCAAAGCCTCATTGTGAGGTCCAACCTCCTCACTGAAGGAACAAAGCCTCATTTGTTTACTGGCCAAAGGCTAATTTGGAGTGTCCAGAGACCCATTTTAGCATGCAAAGCTTCAGTACCAGAGATTCATTTAAAGGCACAAAGCATAATTTCAGGGTTCAAAACATTATTTTTCTTTCCAAAGCCACATTTTTAAGACCAAACCCTCCTTTGAAGGGTCCAAACTCTTGTTTTTAGGATCCAAACACCTCTTTTACAGTTCTAAGCCTCCACTGTAGTGCCCAAAGCCCTAAATTCAGCACCAAAGCTCCATTTTAGGGGGCCACCAACAGGTTCCCCTCCTTTGCAGGGTCCAAAGCATTATTTCTAACATCTAACCCATCCTTTTTAGTGCCCAGAGTGCCATTTTGAGGGCTGAAATCCTTATTTGTAGGGTGCAAGCCTGTCTTTTATTACCCATAGCCATTTTCTAGGGCCCACAGTTTAATTTTTATGGTCTAAACCCTCATTTTTAGGACAGAAAGCCTCTTCTAGAACCACACAATCATTTAGGTGGGAAGAGACCCTTAAGATCATTGTGTAGAACTGTAAACCTAATACTCCCAAGTCCACCACTAAACCATGTCCCTAAGTGCCACGTCCACACTTTTAAATACCTCCAAGGATGGCAACTCCACAACTTCCCTGGCCAGCCTGTTCCAATGCTTGACAACCCTTTTGGTGAAGACATTTATCCTAGTATCCAATTTAAACCTTCCCTGGCATAACTTGAGGCCATTTCCTCTTCTCCTAGCACCTTTTACTTGGGAGAAGAGGCCGACCATCCCTTGCTACAACCTTCTTTCAGGTAGTTGTAGACAGCAATAAGGTTTCCCCTCAGCCTCCTTTTTTTCCAAACCAAACAACCCCAATTCCCTCAGCTGCTCCTCGTCAGACTTGTTCTCCAGACCCCTTCACCAGCTTTGTTGCCCTTCTCTGGACACACTCCAGCACCTCTATGTCTTCCTTGTAGTGACGGGCCCAAAACTGAACACAGTACTCGAGGTGGGGCCTCACCGGTGCCGAGTACAGGGGGATGATCACTCCCCTAGTCCTGCTGGCCACACTATTCCTGATACAAGCCAGGATGCTCTTGACCACCTGGGTGCACTGCTGTCTCATATTCATACGGCTGTTGACCAGCAGACCCAGGTCCTTTTCTGCTGGGCAGCTTTCCATGCACTCTTCCCCAAGCCTGGAGCACTGCATGGAGTTGTGTGACCCAAGTGCAGGACCCGGCACTTGGCCTTGTTGAACCTCGTACCGTTGGCTTTGGCCCATCGATCCAGCCTGTGCAGATCCCTCTGTAGAGCCTTCCTACCCTCAAGGAGGTCAACGCTCCTGCCCAACTTGATGGAGTGCACCCTCATTAAGTTTGCAAACAACACCCTGTCGTCCAGGTCATTGACAAAGATATTAAAGAGAACCAGCCCCAACACTGAGCACTGAGGAACACCACTTGTGACTGGCCACCAACTGGATTTAACTCCATTCACCACCACTCTTTGGGCCCAGCCAGCCAGCCAGTTTCTCCAAGAGAATGCTGTGGGAAACAGTGTCAAAGGATACACCCACCTAGGTTGGCTTGGGTGGCTTCAGGTCAGGACGCTGAGGGCAGGGCAGCTGTTTCTCTCCCTCTGTTTACCCTTTCTCTGCAGCCTCACCAGAAGCAGCAGCGGTTTGCTCCCAAGCTGTGCCAGACCTTCCCCAAAAGCCTTTCTCTTCCCACCAGGAACCTAAAGGAGCAGCAATGAGCTGGGAACAGACAGTCCCCTATTCGGCCCAGAGCAGCCTTGCGGTTAGTTAGGCCTTCTAAATATGGCCAAATAGCACGGCCTTGTGTGTTTCCTGAGGCTACAGAAGAAAGGGCAGCAATGGGAAAGGAGTACCTTGCCCCTGGTGATGGAAGAGCCCGAGGGGGGAACTTAGCCACGACATCAGTCAGAACAAAGGGCTCTTTGAAGAGTCACCACTGTCCCTCTAACTCTGCATTTCTACAAGGAAACAGCACACAAGGACAACACAGATCCGATTCACGTACCTGTTTTGCTGCCTCAGGTAACCCTCTGCTCCAGGCACCACAAGTCCTTATCCCTCCAGCCAGGGCCACTCCAACCTGATCTTTTCTTCAGTAGCTGGCATTGCATAGATATGGACCCCTTGTACCCTGTGGCACCAAAAGATGCCGCGATTGAGAGACGGGACACAGCTTGATGCAAGCAGAAAGTCATTTATTCAAAAAACTTTCAGGGGTTATATAGAGATCGCATCACAATCTGTTTGGTTCTTTCAAACATGTACCACTAACCCTACTACTTCTAATTGGCTAACAATAACATCAGAAGGCCGTTGTTAGGGTCTTTCCTGGCACTTTCCACAGCCCATTGTTATCACCTCCGTAGGTTCGTGCCCCACTTAAGACCTATTCGTCAGGTGGCGCCTTCCCTGCAACCTCTTAACCTTTTAGCAAGGTCTGTGGCCCACAAGCTCCAGCAGGTCTCTGCTTATCAGATGTGTAGAGCTTGGGGTTTTGCTCTTTAACCTTTCTCTTTCCAAATCACCTCAAAATCCTTGTGCCACAAAAAGGGAGGGCTCAAAGCTGTATCCTGCTAATATGGTCTTCTGTGGTTCTTTCAGCACTGACCAGAACATCTCAGGCCGTGATCTTATTAACTGTTCTGTCTCAGGTCTTGGTGGTTGTGGAATGAAAACCTTGTAGGTGGGCTCCTGAGGCAGCATAGCCTCAGAGCTTGTTGACAGTAATTTGCTTTGGATGGGAACTTTCTTTTCTCCTCGTCCTTCTCCTCTGCACCTCTGAGGTTTTGCTCCCTGCACTTGGCTCTGCTTTGATGCTTGGCTTTTTAGCTTAGATGTGCCATTGTGTTGGTTGGTCACAGGCTGCTTTTGTCCAGAGTACTCCCGTGGGATGGCTGGCAACTGCCTGAAAGGACACAACGGGAGAAGTCTGAGTGAGGACATGTTAGTTTGGGGCCGCATCCTGCTCCTACGAGCCATGTGCTTCTCTGCGCAGCCGCCAGCAACTCAGCCGATGGCTGCGCTCAGCTCAGGAGAGGAAACCCCCTGAGCCAGAACACTCGGCTGACACGTGGCTGTCCCTGTGCACAGCTCTGGAGACCATGCTGGGGCCCTCCTAAGAGGAAGAGGAGCCAGCCCTCTGAAACGGGGGGTCTCCGGTAGCCTCATCCCACCCTTCCAGGTGCTGCCTTCACCACTGTTGGGCAGTGATGGATGATGACTGTTTGGGTCTGGGGAGCGGGCTTTTGCTGGGTCAGAAAACAACCCTGCGCAGACACTAGCTGTGAGGTTCCAGACTCACCTGACCCTAGAGTTCTTCCTCTTCTCCGTCATCTTCATTTTCTGGAGCTGCGGGGCTACATAACGAGTCCAGTTGGAATGAGAAGGCAGGGGCACTTCAGCAGTTCCCACTGAAACTGGGAAGGAAAGACCTTGTCAGAAGAGCATCGCTGAGATGCTGCCGGCCCTGGTGACAGGTAGAGGTGCTCAGGCTACTTCCCAAAAAATCCAAAAGGGCCATTCTGCTCCCCTTGCAGCCACCCTGACACCAGCTCATGCTGGGCTCCTCATTTCCACAGTGCAATGTGGTTTTGTGACTGTGTTATTGGCACCAGATTTGGGAAAGAGGACCTGGGTAGTGCCGGTGACAGGACAGGGACTCTTGCAGAGGGATCATTTCCTGGGGGCCTTGAATTGCCATCCTCCCACTGTTCCCTTGGGCACGTCCCAACCTTGGGGTTTGGTTCTGTGGAATCCAACGATTCATGAGCAAAAAAGGCGGTGCTGAGCTGTCACGAAGCTTCGGCACAAGTCGGAGTCTTTTGACAATCATCACAGAAGGATCTTCCCCAATATATCACAGAAGCTGGTTTGCTATGCTAGGGAAAGGAGCTGGGAGCAGCTTTACCTTCCATGCCTTGCCTGATAGCTGGCAAACCCTCCGTTTTCTTCTGCTTTTCCTCACTGGGGACTTTTCTCAGGGCCTTGAGAGGGTCCCTGCGAGATGATTTGGGCATAAACTCCAGCTGAAACCTGGAGACAAGACGACACCAGCATGACTCACCACACCACCAGCCCTTGCGTTGATCACCTGCTCACAAGCAGATTTTGGCATTGCAGAAAAAAATGTTTTTTTCCCAAGTTGACTACACCCCATCCCCAAGGATCCTCCTGGTAAATGAAGTCACCCTGCAGAGAAGTCCAGGCCATGATGGGAAGAAAGTGCCACCTAAAGTCCTCTGTCTTTCCCATCAGATCTGCCTCACAAGAATGACTATCGGCTGGGGACATAAATGCATTGCAGGACACCTGTGGTCACATGGAGCAAATGCTACCAAACCACAGCTGAGCAACTAGAGGCTACATCCACAGATGTACTCACTCAGGAAAGATGATGACATGGCCAGAAAATGTCAGTGAGGCCACAGGTGCCACCTGGGACACCACCATGTCCAGCAGCTCGGGGACCTGCAACGGAGGAGCACAAAGATGGCACAATGTCCTCAGCATGGCTGAGGCACTCAGTATCAGAGGAGCCTGAGGCACTGACAGTTGGTAGGGCCATAGCTCTCGCCTGGCCCAAGTGGCTGGTGGTGGCCCACATGCAAGCAGTGCTGGGGCACCGTGCTGGGACTGCCCAGGCTGTGCAGAAACCAACACGCTCACCTTAAAACCAGATATTTCCAGGTTCTTCGTCCCAGATATCCTCTCCAGGAAGTTGTAAAAAAACTTCATTTTTACCATCGTGCCTTCGATGAGGAGCACCCCTATGTCCCTCAGGACAAGGGCGATGTTCTCCCCCTTCCCAAGGCAGTGAGAGAGGAGGGATGTGGTGCCTTGGATGCAAACCTGCACCTTTTGCCGGGAGACGGAGGCTGCCGTGGCCACCTTGGCGTATTTGAGGGCCTCCAGCTCCTTGTTGCCTGGAAAACCACATGAGAGGGACAGAGATGCTTACCTGGTGGCCCTTCTGCAGACATTTCCCAAGGGCTGCATATTAGAATCACTGCATCGCCCAGAGATACCCCCTTTTTGGTCCTGCTCTGTAGAGGGGGAGTTGCTTGAGAGAAGCATTTCAGATCTCAGGAAGGGATGCAATGACCCTGCAGCCAGCCAAGGTTTAATCCGCCATCTTACCAGGCACGTAGGACTTGTCATCCATCAGGTTGTGGACAACTGCAAGGTTCCTGGCCAGGTGAAACACAGGCATCTGGATAGCGATGGCCTCATCTCTAACCTGGATCCATTTGGGGACAGTGTCGAAGGAGCCGAGGGTGGGAATTCGGACCCCCTGCAAGCCAAAGGGTGAGAACTAGCTGGAGGGAAGAGCTGGGGGTGGCCCTTACCAGGGAAGGTGCTTCAGGCTGGATCCTGCCTGCTCCTGCTCTTCAGAGGCACAACCCGGGGTATGGGAAGAGCTTTGGGGAGGAGACGCTGAGTGTTCCCCCTCCCCTTCTCCTCCAAAACAAGCAGTGCTGCAGTCAGGGCAGAAGCAGCCTGAGGGCATCCAGGGCGTCTCCAGTGACCAGGATCAGCCCTGTGGTACACCACCACATACAAAACCACCCCATCCCTGGAGGTGTTCCAGGTCAGGTGGGATGGGGCTTTGAGCAACCCTCAAGTCTAGTGAAAGGTGTCCCTGCCCATGGGCGGGGGGTGGAACTAGATGATCTTTAAGGTCCCTTCCAAGCTAAACCATTCTATTATTCTACAATTCTACCACAGATGATACCACATTGTATGAGCCCTGTTTGTCCCATCGGTGGGGACTTTTGGGGTGAGTTTCCTGCTTTCTGAGGAGGGAAAGAGTAATCACAGGCCATGCCTCGAGGCCATGGGGATTATCCAGTCCCCTGGGTGGAGGAGGAGGAGGATGTAGGTGTCACTCTACCTTATGCAGCAGGAGCTGCTCTTGAATGTAGCTGGCCACTGCATCCCAGACAGCCGTTTGCTCTGGAAAACAAAGGAAAACCAGGTCATGCTCTATGTTCACCGGCTCTCAACCCTCCAACACCCCCTGAGCTGTCACACATTGGCAGATGTAAAGTGTCATTGCTGCCCCCAGCCCCCCAGCCCTGAGACAGCTGCAGTGCTGAGTCTCACTGACGCAATATGGCAACTGTCGGTCATGAAAATGCTCGTGCAGTGGCTGTGGATGCCCGTACCAGTGGTGGTGATGCTGGGCATCATGAAGGTGTGCTCCATCCCATCCCAGAAGTCTATCTTGGTCCGCCTCACAGGTCGCTCCTTAGTGGCAACAGCCATGTGGGAGCTCATGCCTGTTCATCCTATGAACACTACTCCACGGTGCCGGAACCACCACGCCGCAGCCCCTTTTATACCCCTGTGCGGCCATGTCACAGATCCGGTGTGACATCATGCTGGCACGACCACTGCTGGCTGTGCTGCCCACTGTGACACAGCCACTACTGACTAGCTGATCATGGCGACATGGCACCCACTGACCTGCTGCCCTCTGTGATGGGGCTGCCAGTGTCCCTCTGTCAGTGCCCAGTGGTGGCTTGGTGCCATCACCGCTTCCTGGGGGAGCTGTATGAGATGACTTGTAAATTCCCTGAAACAAATGCTGAGAGATGAAATGGAGGAGGCGGCCCTCCAAGCCTCATTGAGAAATGTCTCAAACACTCTCAAGTACCTTGAAATGTAGCTATAACCATTGGGTGAATAATGCAGGTTTTATGCTCAAAGAACTGATGAGGCTGACACCTCCTTACTGAGGTGGGAAAGAAAGTCACCTGAGTCTGGAGAAGGGAAACAGGGCAGCGCTGCTTTTTGTCAGCGAGGAAAAAGTACCTTTTCCTTTTTTTTGGTCCTTTGTTTCTTCAGAAGGCTGCTATGCCTGATGATGACGTTTGCCTCATTATCCACAAAATGCATATTACAGTTGACACCCCGGTATATGCTAATGATTATTGAGATCACCCAAAACACATATGACTATAGCACTCGCCTCTCCACACAACTCATGCTACATGTCACCTCGGGGTGGGGAGAAACCTGAGCACCATAACAGTAGGGCCGGTCATACTGATACCACAAACATAAAAGGGGAAAATAAGTGCCCCTAGAGAGACTTTTCTCCCTGGGGATCTGTGGAGGAGCACTCCTATGAACGAGAGACCTGTTGGCTGGACCAACACTGGAACCAGGACCGGTGATCTCTTCATATCTGTCTCTCCTTCTCTATCTCTCTGTTTCTCTTTCTTTTCTCTTTTCCTTTTAAAGTTACGTAAGTAACACAAGGCATACCTTACCACTTGCCATAATTCATGGTATATCTGCTCTTAAGTACATCTTGCCATAATTTGTTGTCTATCTGTTGCTAAGTAACGCAAGGTGTACCTTACCGCTTGCCATACTTTGTTTTACCATTTGCTATAATTTGTTATATACCTAACCAATTATCATGGACCTAGATAAGACATACATTAATTACTGTGGGAATCTAATAAATGTTTTTGTATGGACCTTAAGAATTGTCTCAACTTAGTCCGCAGCACTGGGGATTTGCAAATCTGAGTTACTTCCCCCTGGCTCTTCTGAGTGGGATGTGACAGGAGCCTGTTCCAGTGACTGACCGCTCTCACAGTGAAGAATATTTTCCTAATGTCCAATCTGAACTTTCCTTGACACAGCTTCATTCCGTTTCCTCCTGTCCTGTCACTGGTCGCCGGAGAGAGGAGATCAGCACCTCCGCCTCCTCTGCCCCCCTTGGGGAATTTGTAGACTGCCACAAGGACACCCCTCAGCTGTCTCTTCTCCAAGCTGATCAAGACAAGTGACCTCAGCAGCTCTTCCTAAGTCTTGCCCTTGGGACCTTTCACCATCTTGGTCACTCTCCTCTGGACACACTCTAATACTTCAATGTCCTTCTACTGAGGTTCCTAAAACTGCACACGGAACTCGAGGTGGGGCCACACCACTGCAGCGCAGAGTGGGACAATCACCTCCCTCGACCAGCTGGTGACGCTGTGCATGATGCACCCCAGGACACGGTTGGCCCCTTTGGCTGCCAGGGCACACTGTTTACTCCTATTAACTTGCTATCAACCTAAACCCCCAGACCTCTTTCCGTGGGGCTGTTCTCCAGCCTCTTGTCCCCCAGGTTGTACATGTAACCAGAATAACCCTGTCCCGGGTGGAGAATCCGGCACTTGCTCTCATTACATTTCATATGGTTGGTGATTGCCCAGCTCTCTACTCTATCCAGACCTCCCTGTAAGGCCTCTCTAGCCTTGAGGGAGCCCACAGCTTCTCCTGGTTCAGTGCCGTTGGCAGACTTGCTTAATGTACATTTGATTCCTGTGTCCAGATCATTTATAAAAGACATCAAAGAGCACTGGCCCTAAAATTGTGCCCTGGGGAACGCCACCGGTGACTGGCCACTAGCCTGATGTAACCCCAATTACTATAACCCTTTGAGGCCTTTATGGTCTCCAGGGCCTCATTTTGAGGGTCCAAACCGGTCTTTTATTACCCGTAGCCAATTTTAGGTCCCACAGCTTAATTTTTAGGGTCTGAAGTCTCATTTATAGGTTAGAAAGCCTCATTTCTGTTGTCCAGAGACTCAGTTTTAGTTTGCAAAGTCTCCTTTTTAGAATCCAAAGACACAGTTTTAGTTTCCAAAGCCTCATTTTCAGGCTCCAAAATAGCATTTTTGTTATCCGGACAGTCGTTTTTAGGGTCCAAGCTGCATCTAGAGTGTCCAACCCCTCATTACCATGGTCCAAAACCATCTTTTTTGGCTCAAAGCCACATTTTTAGGCTCCAAGCCATAATTTATAAGTTCCAAGCCACATTTTTAAGGTTCAATGACTCATTTTAAGAGCCCAGAGTGCCATTTGTAAGGCCCAAAGACTGACTGTGAATGTTCAAAGCCCCATTTTTTTAGTCCAAAGCCTTATTTATAGGGGCCAAAAGCTCACTTTGGGGCCCCAACCCTTATTTTCAACAACCATAGCCTAATTTTTAGGATCCAGCCCACAACTGGGGGGGGTCTGAATACTCATTTGGAGTGCCCAAAGCTACATTTTAGTGTCCAAAGCCCTCCTTTAGGGAACAAAGCCTCATTTATTTAGGGTCTGAGGCCTAATTGTGAGCATCCAGAGATCCCCTTTTAGCCTGCAAAGCCCTAGTTTTTCATACTAAAGCATCATTTGAGAGTACAAAACCTAATTTCAGGTTCAAAACCTCATTTTCATTTCCAATCCTAATTCTTAAGGCCCAAACCCTTCTTTTGAGAGTCCAAAAGCCTCTTTTAGAGCTCTAAGCCTCTGCTCTAGTGCTCAAAGCCCTATATTTGGGATCAAAGCTTCCTTTCTGGGGGCCACAGCAGAAGCAATAGTTTCCCCTCATTTTCAGGGTACAAAGTGTCACTTGTAGCATTTAGCCCACCTGTTTCACTGCCCAGGGCCTCTTTTCTAGGCTCAAAATCCTCTTTCTTATGGTCCAAACTTGTCTTTTATTACCCATAGCCTTGTTCTAGGGCCCGTAGTTTAATATTTAGAGTCTGAAGCCTCACTTCTAGGTTAAAAAAAAAAAAAAAAAAAAAAATTTAGTGGCCAAAGCCTCATTTTCACTTTCAAAAGTCTTAGTTTTGGTTTGCAAAACCTCATTTTCAGGCTCCAAAATGGCATTTATAGGATGCAGCACGTCCAGCACGTTTGGGGTCCAAACTGCATCTTGAGAGTCCAAACCCTCCTTTCTATGGTGCAATCTGCTTTATAGGGTCCAAAGCTTCATTTACAGGGTCCAAATGTTCATTTTCAAACCCAAACACTCATTTTTGGCTTCCAAAGCCTCATTTTCCTGCACCAAAGCCTCATTTTTAGAATCCAGTCTGCAATTGTGAGGCCCCAAAGCCTCATTGTGAGGTCCAACCTCCTCACTGAAGGAACAAAGCCTCATTTGTTTACTGGCCAAAGGCTAATTTGGAGTGTCCAGAGACCCACTTTTAGCATGCAAAGCTTCGGTACCGGAGATTCATTTAAAGGCACAAAGCATAATTTCAGGGTTCAAAACATAAATATGTGGCTTTGCAAAGAAAATTAAAGACCAAACCCTCCTTTGAAGGGTCCAAACTCTTGTTTTTAGGATCCAAACACCTCTTTTACAGTTCTAAGCCTCCACTGTAGTGCCCAAAGCCCTAAATTCAGCACCAAAGCTCCATTTTAGGGGGCCACCAACAGGTTCCCCTCCTTTGCAGGGTCCAAAGCATTATTTCTAACATCTAACCCATCCTTTTTAGTGCCCAGAGTGCCATTTTGAGGGCTGAAATCCTTATTTGTAGGGTGCAAGCCTGTCTTTTATTACCCATAGCCATTTTCTAGGGCCCACAGTTTAATTTTTATGGTCTAAACCCTCATTTTTAGGACAGAAAGCCTCTTCTAGAACCACACAATCATTTAGGTGGGAAGAGACCCTTAAGATCATTGTGTAGAACTGTAAACCTAATACTCCCAAGTCCACCACTAAACCATGTCCCTAAGTGCCACGTCCACACTTTTAAATACCTCCAAGGATGGCAACTCCACAACTTCCCTGGCCAGCCTGTTCCAATGCTTGACAACCCTTTTGGTGAAGACATTTATCCTAGTATCCAATTTAAACCTTCCCTGGCATAACTTGAGGCCATTTCCTCTTGTCCTAGCACCTTTTACTTGGGAGAAGAGGCCGACCATCCCTTGCTACAACCTTCTTTCAGGTAGTTGTAGACAGCAATAAGGTCTCCCCTCAGCCTCCTTTTTTTCCAAACCAAACAACCCCAATTCCCTCAGCTGCTCCTCGTCAGACTTGTTCTCCAGACCCCTTCACCAGCTTTGTTGCCCTTCTCTGGACACACTCCAGCACCTCTATGTCTTCCTTGTAGTGACGGGCCCAAAACTGAACACAGTACTCGAGGTGGGGCCTCACCGGTGCCGAGTACAGGGGGATGATCACTCCCCTAGTCCTGCTGGCCACACTATTCCTGATACAAGCCAGGATGCTCTTGACCACCTGGGTGCACTGCTGTCTCATATTCATACGGCTGTTGACCAGCAGACCCAGGTCCTTTTCTGCTGGGCAGCTTTCCATGCACTCTTCCCCAAGCCTGGAGCACTGCATGGAGTTGTGTGACCCAAGTGCAGGACCCGGCACTTGGCCTTGTTGAACCTCGTACCGTTGGCTTTGGCCCATCGATCCAGCCTGTGCAGATCCCTCTGTAGAGCCTTCCTACCCTCAAGGAGGTCAACGCTCCTGCCCAACTTGATGGAGTGCACCCTCATTAAGTTTGCAAACAACACCCTGTCGTCCAGGTCATTGACAAAGATATTAAAGAGAACCAGCCCCAACACTGAGCCCTGAGGAACACCACTTGTGACTGGCCACCAACTGGATTTAACTCCATTCACCACCACTCTTTGGGCCCAGCCAGCCAGCCAGTTTCTCCAAGAGAATGCTGGGGGAAACAGTGTCAAAGGATACACCCACCTAGGTTGGCTTGGGTGGCTTCAGGTCAGGACGCTGAGGGCAGGGCAGCTGTTTCTCTCCCTCTGTTTACCCTTTCTCTGCAGCCTCACCAGAAGCAGCAGCGGTTTGCTCCCAAGCTGTGCCAGACCTTCCCCAAAAGCCTTTCTCTTCCCACCAGGAACCTAAAGGAGCAGCAATGAGCTGGGAACAGACAGTCCCCTATTCGGCCCAGAGCAGCCTTGCGGTTAGTTAGGCCTTCTAAATATGGCCAAATAGCACGGCCTTGTGTGTTTCCTGAGGCTACAGAAGAAAGGGCAGCAATGGGAAAGGAGTACCTTGCCCCTGGTGATGGAAGAGCCCGAGGGGGGAACTTAGCCACGACATCAGTCAGAACAAAGGGCTCTTTGAAGAGTCACCACTGTCCCTCTAACTCTGCATTTCTACAAGGAAACAGCACACAAGGACAACACAGATCCGATTCACGTACCTGTTTTGCTGCCTCAGGTAACCCTCTGCTCCAGGCACCACAAGTCCTTATCCCTCCAGCCAGGGCCACTCCAACCTGATCTTTTCTTCAGTAGCTGGCATTGCATAGATATGGACCCCTTGTACGCTGTGGCACCAAAAGATGCCGCGATTGAGAGACGGGACACAGCTTGATGCAAGCAGAAAGTCGTTTATTCAAAAAACTTTCAGGGGTTATATAGAGATCGCATCACAATCTGGTTGGTTCTTTCAAACATGTACAACTAACCCTACTACTTCTAATTGGCTAACGATAACATCAGAAGGCCGTTGTTAGGGTCTTTCCTGGCACTTTCCACAGCCCATTGTTATCACCTCCGTAGGTTCGTGCCCCACTTGAGACCTATTCATCAGGTGGCGCCTTCCCTGCAACCTCTTAACCTTTTAGCAAGGTCTGTGGCCCACAAGCTCCGGCAGGTCTCTGCTTATCAGATGTGTAGAGCTTGGGGTTTTGCTCTTTAACCTTTCTCTTTCCAAATCACCTCAAAATCCTTGTGCCACAAAAAGGGAGGGCTCAAAGCTGTATCCTGCTAATATGGTCTTCTGTGGTTCTTTCAGCACTGACCAGAACATCTCAGGCCGTGATCTTATTAACTGTTCTGTCTCAGGTCTTGGTGGTTGTGGAATGAAAACCTTGTAGGTGGGCTCCTGAGGCAGCATAGCCTCAGAGCTTGTTGACAGTAATTTGCTTTGGATGGGAACTTTCTTTTCTCCTCGTCCTTCTCCTCTGCACCTCTGAGGTTTTGCTCCCTGCACTTGGCTCTGCTTTGATGCTTGGCTTTTTAGCTTAGATGTGCCATTGTGTTGGTTGGTCACAGGCTGCTTTTGTCCAGAGTACTCCCGTGGGATGGCTGGCAACTGCCTGAAAGGACACAACAGGAGAAGTCTGAGTGAGGACATGTTAGTTTGGGGCCGCATCCCGCTCCTACGAGCCATGTGCTTCTCTGCGCAGCCGCCAGCAACTCAGCCGATGGCTGCGCTCAGCTCAGGAGAGGAAACCCCCTGAGCCAGAACACTCGGCTGACACGTGGCTGTCCCTGTGCACAGCTCTGGAGACCATGCTGGGGCCCTCCTAAGAGGAAGAGGAGCCAGCCCTCTGAAACGGGGGGTCTCCGGTAGCCTCATCCCACCCTTCCAGGTGCTGCCTTCACCACTGTTGGGCAGTGATGGATGATGACTGTTTGGGTCTGGGGAGCGGGCTTTTGCTGGGTCAGAAAACAACCCTGCGCAGACACTAGCTGTGAGGTTCCAGACTCACCTGACCCTAGACTTCTTCCTCTTCTCCGTCATCTTCATTTTCTGGAGCTGCGGGGCTACATAACGAGTCCAGTTGGAATGAGAAGGCAGGGGCACTTCAGCAGTTCCCACTGAAACTGGGAAGGAAAGACCTTGTCAGAAGAGCATCGCTGAGATGCTGCCAGCCCTGGTGACAGGTAGAGGTGCTCAGGCTACTTCCCAAAAAATCCAAAAGGGCCATTCTGCTCCCCTTGCAGCCACCCTGACACCAGATCATGCTGGGCTCCTCATTTCCACAGTGCAATGTGGTTTTGTGACTGTGTTATTGGCACCAGATTTGGGAAAGAGGACCTGGGTAGTGCCGGTGACAGGACAGGGACTCTTGCAGAGGGATCATTTCCTGGGGGCCTTGAATTGCCATCCTCCCACTGTTCCCTTGGGCACGTCCCAACCTTGGGGTTTGGTTCTGTGGAATCCAACGATTCATGAGCAAAAAAGGCGGTGCTGAGCTGTCACGAAGCTTCGGCACAAGTCGGAGTCTTTTGACAATCATCACAGAAGGATCTTCCCCAATATATCACAGAAGCTGGTTTGCTATGCTAGGGAAAGGAGCTGGGAGCAGCTTTACCTTCCATGCCTTGCCTGATAGCTGGCAAACCCTCCGTTTTCTTCTGCTTTTCCTCACTGGGGACTTTTCTCAGGGCCTTGAGAGGGTCCCTGCGAGATGATTTGGGCATAAACTCCAGCTGAAACCTGGAGACAAGATGACACCAGCATGACTCACCACACCACCAGCCCTTGCGTTGATCACCTGCTCACAAGCAGATTTTGGCATTGCAGAAAAAAATGTTTTTTTCCCAAGTTGACTACACCCCATCCCCAAGGATCCTCCTGGTAAATGAAGTCACCCTGCAGAGAAGTCCAGGCCATGATGGGAAGAAAGTGCCACCTAAAGTCCTCTGTCTTTCCCATCAGATCTGCCTCACAAGAATGACTATCGGCTGGGGACATAAATGCATTGCAGGACACCTGTGGTCACATGGAGCAAATGCTGCCAAACCACAGCTGAGCAACTAGAGGCTACATCCACAGATGTACTCACTCAGGAAAGATGATGACATGGCCAGAAAATGTCAGTGAGGCCACAGGTGCCACCTGGGACACCACCATGTCCAGCAGCTCGGGGACCTGCAACGGAGGAGCACAAAGATGGCACAATGTCCTCAGCATGGCTGAGGCACTCAGTATCAGAGGAGCCTGAGGCACTGACAGTTGGTAGGGCCATAGCTCTCGCCTGGCCCAAGTGGCTGGTGGTGGCCCACATGCAAGCAGTGCTGGGGCACCGTGCTGGGACTGCCCAGGCTGTGCAGAAACCAACACGCTCACCTTAAAACCAGATATTTCCAGGTTCTTCGTCCCAGATATCCTCTCCAGGAAGTGGTAAAAAAACTTCATTTTTACCATCGTGCCTTCGATGAGGAGCACCCCTATGTCCCTCAGGACAAGGGCGATGTTCTCCCCCTTCCCAAGGCAGTGAGAGAGGAGGGATGTGGTGCCTTGGATGCAAACCTGCACCTTTTGCCGGGAGACGGAGGCTGCCGTGGCCACCTTGGCGTATTTGAGGGCCTCCAGCTCCTTGTTGCCTGGAAAACCACATGAGAGGGACAGAGGTGCTTACCTGGTGGCCCTTCTGCAGACATTTCCCAAGGGCTGCATATTAGAATCACTGCATCGCCCAGAGATACCCCCTTTTTGGTCCTGCTCTGTAGAGGGGGAGTTGCTTGAGAGAAGCATTTCAGATCTCAGGAAGGGATGCAATGACCCTGCAGCCAGCCAAGGTTTAATCCGCCATCTTACCAGGCAGGTAGGACTTGTCATCCATCAGGTTGTGGACAACTGCAAGGTTCCTGGCCAGGTGAAACACAGGCATCTGGATAGCGATGGCCTCATCTCTAACCTGGATCCATTTGGGGACAGTGTCGAAGGAGCCGAGGGTGGGAATTCGGACCCCCTGCAAGCCAAAGGGTGAGAACTAGCTGGAGAGAAGAGCTGGGGGTGGCCCTTACCAGGGAAGGTGCTTCAGGCTGGATCCTGCCTGCTCCTGCTCTTCAGAGGCACAACCCGGGGTATGGGAAGAGCTTTGGGGAGGAGATGCTGAGTGTTCCCCCTCCCCTTCTCCTCCAAAACAAGCAGTGCTGCAGTCAGGGCAGAAGCAGCCTGAGGGCATCCAGGGCGTCTCCAGTGACCAGGATCAGCCCTGTGGTACACCACCACATACAAAACCACCCCATCCCTGGAGGTGTTCCAGGTCAGGTGGGATGGGGCTTTGAGCAACCCTCAAGTCTAGTGAAAGGTGTCCCTGCCCATGGGCGGGGGGTGGAACTAGATGATCTTTAAGGTCCCTTCCAAGCTAAACCATTCTATTATTCTACAATTCTACCACAGATGATACCACATTGTATGAGCCCTGTTTGTCCCATCGGTGGGGACTTTTGGGGTGAGTTTCCTGCTTTCTGAGGAGGGAAAGAGTAATCACAGGCCATGCCTCGAGGCCATGGGGATTATCCAGTCCCCTGGGTGGAGGAGGAGGAGGATGTGGGTGTCACTCTACCTTATGCAGCAGGAGCTGCTCTTGAATGTAGCTGGCCACTGCATCCCAGACAGCCGTTTGCTCTGGAAAACAAAGGAAAACCAGGTCATGCTCCACGTCCACCGGCTCTCAACCCTCCAACACCCCCTGAGCTGTCGCACATTGGCAGATGTAAAGTGTCATTGCTGCCCCCAGCCCCAGATGGAGACACCCCTGAGACAGCTGCAGTGCTGAGTCTCACTGACGCAATATGGCAACTGTCGGTCATGAAAATGCTCGTGCAGTGGCTGTGGATGCCCGTACCAGTGGTGGTGATGCTGGGCATCATGAAGGTGTGCTCCATCCCATCCCAGAAGTCTATCTTGGTCCGCCTCACAGGTCGCTCCTTAGTGGCAACAGCCATGTGGGAGCTCATCCCTGTTCATCCTATGAACACTACTCCACAGTGCCGGAACCACACGCCGCAGCCCCTTTTATACCCCTGTGCGGCCATGTCACAGATCCGGTGTGACATCATGCTGGCACGACCACTGCTGGCTGTGCTGCCCACTGTGACACAGCCACTACTGACTAGCTGATCATGGCGACATGGCACCCACTGACCTGCTGCCCTCTGTGATGGGGCTGCCAGT
The DNA here is from genome assembly GCF_965231255.1 of Vanellus vanellus. NCBI lineage: Eukaryota > Metazoa > Chordata > Aves > Charadriiformes > Charadriidae > Vanellus > Vanellus vanellus. The sequence continues at coordinate 13,847 of NW_028127255.1, read as the reverse complement.
GTCCCTCTGTCAGTGCCCAGTGGTGGCTTGGTGCCATCACCGCTTCCTGGGGGAGCTGTATGAGATGACTTGTAAATTCCCTGAAACAAATGCTGAGAGATGAAATGGAGGAGGCGGCCCTCCAAGCCTCATTGAGAAATGTCTCAAACACTCTCAAGCACCTTGAAATGTAGCTATAACCATCGGGTGAATAATGCAGGCTTTATGCTCAAAGAACTGATGAGGCTGACACCTCCTTACTGAGGTGGGAAAGAAAGTCACCTGAGTCTGGAGAAGGGAAACAGGGCAGCGCTGCTTTTTGTCAGCAAGGAAAAAGTACCTTTTCCTTTTTTTTGGTCCTTTGTTTCTTCAGAAGGCTGCTATGCCTGATGATGACATTTGCCTCATTATCCACGAAATGCATATTCAAGTTGACACCCCGGTATATGCTAATGATTATTGAGATCACCCAAAACACATATGACTATAGCACTCGCCTCTCCACACAACTCATGCTACATGTCACCTCGGGGTGGGGAGAAACCTGAGCACCATAACAGTAGGGCCGGTCATACTGATACCACAAACATAAAAGGGGAAAATAAGTGCCCCTAGAGAGACTTTTCTCCCTGGGGATCTGTGGAGGAGCACTCCTATGAACGAGAGACCTGTTGGCTGGACCAACACTGGAACCAGGACCGGTGATCTCTTCATATCTCTCTCTCCTTCTCTATCTCTCTGTTTCTCTTTCTTTTCTCTTTTCCTTTTAAAGTTACGTAAGTAACACAAGGCATACCTTACCACTTGCCATGATTCATGGTATATCTGTTCTTGAGTACATCTTGCCATAATTTGTTGTCTATCTGTTGCTAAGTAACGCAAGGTGTACCTTACCGCTTGCCATACTTTGTTTTACCATTTGCTATAATTTGTTATATACCTAACCAATTGTCATGGACCTAGATAAGACATACATTAATTACTGTGGGAATCTAATAAATGTTTTTGTATGGACCTTAAGAATTGTCTCAACTTAGTCCGCAGCACTGGGGATTTGCAAATCTGAGTTACTTCCCCCTGGCTCTTCTGAGTGGGATGTGACAGGAGCCTGTTCCAGTGACTGACCGCTCTCACAGTGAAGAATATTTTCCTAATGTCCAATCTGAACTTTCCTTGACACAGCTTCATTCCGTTTCCTCCTGTCCTGTCACTGGTCGCCGGAGAGAGGAGATCAGCACCTCCGCCCCCTCTGCCCCCCTTGGGGAATTTGAAGACTGCCACAAGGACACCCCTCAGCTGTCTCTTCTCCAAGCTGATCAAGACAAGTGACCTCAGCAGCTCTTCCTAAGTCTTGCCCTTGGGACCTTTCACCATCTTGGTCACTCTCCTCTGGACACACTCTAATACTTCGATGTCCTTCTACTGAGGTTCCTAAAACTGCACACAGAACTCGAGGTGGGGCCACACCACTGCAGCGCAGAGTGGGACAATCACCTCCCTCGACCAGCTGGTGACGCTGTGCATGATGCACCCCAGGACACGGTTGGCCCCTTTGGCTGCCAGGGCACACTGTTTACTCCTATTAACTTGCTATCAACCTAAACCCCCAGACCTCTTTCCGTGGGGCTGTTCTCCAGCCTCTTGTCCCCCAGGTTGTACATGTAACCAGAATAACCCTGTCCCGGGTGGAGAATCCGGCACTTGCTCTCATTACATTTCATATGGTTGGTGATTGCCCAGCTCTCTACTCTATCCAGACCTCCCTGTAAGGCCTCTCTAGCCTTGAGGGAGCCCACAGCTTCTCCTGGTTCAGTACCGTTGGCAGACTTGCTTAATGTACATTTGATTCCTGTGTCCAGATCATTTATAAAAGACATCAAAGAGCACTGGCCCTAAAATTGTGCCATGGGGAACGCCACCGGTGACTGGCCACTAGCCTGATGTAACCCCAATTACTATAACCCTTTGAGGCCTTTATGGTCTCCAGGGCCTCATTTTGAGGGTCCAAACCGGTCTTTTATTACCCGTAGCCAATTTTAGGTCCCACAGCTTAATTTTTAGGGTCTGAAGTCTCATTTATAGGTTAGAAAGCCTCATTTCTGTTGTCCAGAGACTCAGTTCTAGTTTGCAAAGTCTCCTTTTTAGAATCCAAAGACACAGTTTTAGTTTCCAAAGCCTCATTTTCAGGCTCCAAAATAGCATTTTTGTTATCCGGACAGTCGTTTTTAGGGTCCAAGCTGCATCTAGAGTGTCCAACCCCTCATTACCATGGTCCCAAACCATCTTTTTTGGCTCAAAGCCACATTTTTAGGCTCCAAGCCATAATTTATAAGTTCCAAGCCACTTTTTTAAGGTTCAGTGACTCATTTTAAGAGCCCAGAGTGCCATTTGTAAGGCCCAAAGACTGACTGTGAATGTTCAAAGCCCCATTTTTTAGTCCAAAGCCTTATTTATAGGGGCCAAAAGCTCACTTTGGGGCCCCAACCCTTATTTTCAACAACCATAGCCTAATTTTTAGGATCCAGCCCACAACTGGGGGGGGTCTGAATACTCATTTGGAGTGCCCAAAGCTACATTTTAGTGTCCAAAGCCCTCCTTTAGGGAACAAAGCCTCATTTATTTAGGGTCTGAGGCCTAATTGTGAGCATCCAGAGATCCCCTTTTAGCCTGCAAAGCCCTAGTTTTTCATACTAAAGCATCATTTGAGAGTACAAAACCTAATTTCAGGTTCAAAACCTCATTTTCATTTCCAATCCTAATTCTTAAGGCCCAAACCCTTCTTTTGAGAGTCCAAAAGCCTCTTTTAGAGCTCTAAGCCTCTGCTCTAGTGCTCAAAGCCCTATATTTGGGATCAAAGCTTCCTTTCTGGGGGCCACAGCAGAAGCAATAGTTTCCCCTCATTTTCAGGGTACAAAGTGTCACTTGTAGCATTTAGCCCACCTGTTTCACTGCCCAGGGCCTCTTTTCTAGGCTCAAAATCCTCTTTCTTATGGTCCAAACTTGTCTTTTATTACCCATAGCCTTGTTCTAGGGCCCGTAGTTTAATATTTAGAGTCTGAAGCCTCACTTCTAGGTTAAAAAAAAAAAAAAAAAAAAAAATTTAGTGGCCAAAGCCTCATTTTCACTTTCAAAAGTCTTAGTTTTGGTTTGCAAAACCTCATTTTCAGGCTCCAAAATGGCATTTATAGGATGCAGCACGTCCAGCACGTTTGGGGTCCAAACTGCATCTTGAGAGTCCAAACCCTCCTTTCTATGGTGCAATCTGCTTTATAGGGTCCAAAGCTTCATTTACAGGGTCCAAATGTTCATTTTCAAACCCAAACACTCATTTTTGGCTTCCAAAGCCTCATTTTCCTGCACCAAAGCCTCATTTTTAGAATCCAGTCTGCAATTGTGAGGCCCCAAAGCCTCATTGTGAGGTCCAACCTCCTCACTGAAGGAACAAAGCCTCATTTGTTTACTGGCCAAAGGCTAATTTGGAGTGTCCAGAGACCCACTTTTAGCATGCAAAGCTTCGGTACCGGAGATTCATTTAAAGGCACAAAGCATAATTTCAGGGTTCAAAACATTAATTTTCTTTCCAAAGCCACATTTTTAAGACCAAACTGTCCTTTGAAGGGTCCAAACTCTTGTTTTTAGGATCCAAACACCTCTTTTACAGTTCTAAGCCTCCACTGTAGTGCCCAAAGCCCTAAATTCAGCACCAAAGCTCCATTTTAGGGGGCCACCAACAGGTTCCCCTCCTTTGCAGGGTCCAAAGCATTATTTCTAACATCTAACCCATCCTTTTTAGTGCCCAGAGTGCCATTTTGAGGGCTGAAATCCTTATTTGTAGGGTGCAAGCCTGTCTTTTATTACCCATAGCCATTTTCTAGGGCCCACAGTTTAATTTTTATGGTCTAAACCCTCATTTTTAGGACAGAAAGCCTCTTCTAGAACCACACAATCATTTAGGTGGGAAGAGACCCTTAAGATCATTGTGTAGAACTGTAAACCTAATACTCCCAAGTCCACCACTAAACCATGTCCCTAAGTGCCACGTCCACACTTTTAAATACCTCCAAGGATGGCAACTCCACAACTTCCCTGGCCAGCCTGTTCCAATGCTTGACAACCCTTTTGGTGAAGACATTTATCCTAGTATCCAATTTAAACCTTCCCTGGCATAACTTGAGGCCATTTCCTCTTGTCCTAGCACCTTTTACTTGGGAGAAGAGGCCGACCATCCCTTGCTACAACCTTCTTTCAGGTAGTTGTAGACAGCAATAAGGTCTCCCCTCAGCCTCCTTTTTTTCCAAACCAAACAACCCCAATTCCCTCAGCTGCTCCTCGTCAGACTTGTTCTCCAGACCCCTTCACCAGCTTTGTTGCCCTTCTCTGGACACACTCCAGCACCTCTATGTCTTCCTTGTAGTGACGGGCCCAAAACTGAACACAGTACTCGAGGTGGGGCCTCACCGGTGCCGAGTACAGGGGGATGATCACTCCCCTAGTCCTGCTGGCCACACTATTCCTGATACAAGCCAGGATGCTCTTGACCACCTGGGTGCACTGCTGTCTCATATTCATACGGCTGTTGACCAGCAGACCCAGATCCTTTTCTGCTGGGCAGCTTTCCATGCACTCTTCCCCAAGCCTGGAGCACTGCATGGAGTTGTGTGACCCAAGTGCAGGACCCGGCACTTGGCCTTGTTGAACCTCGTACCGTTGGCTTTGGCCCATCGATCCAGCCTGTGCAGATCCCTCTGTAGAGCCTTCCTACCCTCAAGGAGGTCAACGCTCCTGCCCAACTTGATGGAGTGCACCCTCATTAAGTTTGCAAACAACACCCTGTCGTCCAGGTCATTGACAAAGATATTAAAGAGAACCAGCCCCAACACTGAGCCCTGAGGAACACCACTTGTGACTGGCCACCAACTGGATTTAACTCCATTCACCACCACTCTTTGGGCCCAGCCAGCCAGCCAGTTTCTCCAAGAGAATGCTGTGGGAAACAGTGTCAAAGGATACACCCACATAGGTTATTGCCCAGCCTCAGAAAGTACTGGAAAATTTTGCTAGAGATCCTGCTCCAATCTTTTTTCCTCTCCCCACTCTAAAAAAAATGTCTCCGGCCGATGTTTTGAAAGGCTGTTGAAGCACTCAAGGCTTAATCCAGGTTTACAGCATAAGATAGTTGCATGTAGACAGCAGGTGGCTTCATCCCATATTAAAGCATGTGCAAGCAGGTCTTTCATTGAACTTTTAATTTCTTTTTTTTTAATATGTATATAAAAGCTACTTATCTAAAAACTATTTTTCTTGCAGAAAAACCACAGTCTGAATAACAAAGACTTTTCAGGAACTTTAAAAAAGTTTAGTAAAAGAATAATGTAAAGGGATTAAAGAAAAGCTCTGTAGCCATCTAGCTATAGAACACCATGGTTCCCTCTGTTCCTGTAAAAACCAAGCTTTGAAAGGTGACCAAGTGATGAAAAAATCACAGGTGAATCTTTATTAAAGTCTAATATCAGTTTCATTACTGCATGATCAACCACTTCACTGAAAGCTTCCTACAAGTCTTCAAAAGCAACCAAATAAATAATTGTGGTGTTATATACTACTGCCAAGAAGATTTAACAGTTACTGTCTATGTACACACATTTTTTCTGACTTATTCAGAAGGACTCCATTTTAAGGGATGTCTTAACTCAAAAACTTCTGAAATTTTTGTTTAGAGGGCAGGCTGGAGTCTTTGTGCTGGAGCCACTGCAGAGCCTGTAGCACCTGCTCCTAAGGATCCCAGCACAGAGGCAGCAGGAAGGGTCAGAAATACTCACAGCGTTGCATGTGTGCAGATAACAGAACACCATCTCCCTCTTGACTGGGGTGTCCTCCCACAGAGGCCGCTGCTTCTCCTTGCTTAGGTACGTATCCAGCTGTTGAAGGAAACCACAGCAGCTTTTAAACACCCTTACCCTCGAAGCAGTGCTAAGCAAGAAAAAAAAGTTAGGGGACCATCTGTTACAAATGTATGGTGGCAAATATGATGGCTATGAAATTTATCCAATAATCATTGGCTTTCAGTCACATTAGAAAGATAAAATCCACGGGGAGAAAAAACAGAGATGCGTCTAGAACTAAAACCTGCCTTTTGAGGCAAGTTTACTCTTCTCTGTTTTCTTTAAATACTGTCCCAAGCAAATCAAGTGCAGATTGAAGGATCTAGCCAGGACCACGACTGAACAGCTCATTTTGATCTGAGAAAGAGCAAGCCAGACAAGAAAAGCAGAGGGTCTTCAAAGAAGAGCTACGTGAAAAGAGAAGAGGTGAAGCAGGCCAGTGGAAGACTTCAGAAATCATCTCCATTCCTCTACTTGCTGCAGAGACATTGCCACAGAAAGTAGCAAATACTAGTGCACAGAGAGAGGGAATACAACATCAACCTACCAGCATCTGCTCACAGAGCGCCAGCACACGTCTCCCCAATGCTTCCTGATGTGTCTGCCTGTCCTGGTTTGAGGTAAAACAGAACCAATTTTGTTCATAACTTCGCTTCTTAGCTGGGCCTCTTCTAACTACTGAAATTAACTGCATATTGTGCAGGCAGTGTTCGCTCTACCACAGTGACAAGACCAATGCTTATGATGCCCAGGCATGGGATGCAGAGAGGCTCCTGCTTATACTTATTGCTATAACCCCCACGGCCAAACAACTTTGTTATTTGCCCCGTTGGAGGGTCGGAAGCGGAAAAGCATAGAGGGGTCCCACCTGCAGGGAGGAGCGGACAGGACAGGCGACCCAAAACTGACCAACGGGGTATTCCATCCCATCTGCCTCATGCTCAGTATAAAAGCTGAGGGATCAAAGGGTCAGCTCTCTTCCTTCAATGGCCGACGTCTGAGGAGGACTCTGTTCGTCTGCCTGTGATCCCCATCCTGAATGCAGATCCGGAATCCAGTTCCCGTCCGTCACTGAGTCCAGCCTGGGACTGCCCCAGTGCCAGCCGGTGACGTGATTGTCATCTCGGGAGCTTGATATGGTTTTGCATATATTTCATTATTTCTTTTTATTTTATTATTAATATTTCATTAAAGTAGTTTAGTTTCTTCTAAACTCATAAGTCTCTCTTTCCCTCCTCTGCCTCTCTCTTTGAAGAGGGGTAGCGGGGAACATCTGTTGGTCCCATCTGGGGTTCCCCAGGTCCCCAGTAGCCGATTTGGCCTAAACCGTGACACTGCCTCAAGGCAGAGACACCCGTATGGGCAGAGGAGGTGCTCAGACCTGCATTAGACTTTTCCCTTTCCTTCTTTACCCTCCTACTGGGGAATTATCCCAGCTGGTGGGAGAAACAAAGCAAAAGTCAGCAATCACTCATGGCCTACATGCTATCCCAAAAGTCACAGCAAGCACCCTGCCCGCTTTCCTGCCACTGGTTATCCCAGGCACCCAGCGCCGGACTAAGCTGTGCTCCATGCTGGCAGCTCAAGGGTGCTCAGCCTGGGCACTATCTGCTCCAAATAGGAGTCAGGAAGGACTCTGCTGAAATTTAAAGTCAGAGAGGATACGAACTCAACAGCTCCTTTGGAAACCACCAAATACTGGTCAAATCCAAACACTTTTGTAGTGTCCCCAGCTTTTGATTTGTGTTCAGGTAGGACTGCCCGCTTAATGGACACGAGGAGAACAGAGACAGAAGGGGGCACCACAGCCCATACCCAAGGCGCAAAACTAGAGGATCCTATGAAATGAACCTATGTTGAACCTCATACCATTGGCTTCGGCCCATCACTCCAGTCTGTCCAGATCCCCCCGCAGAGCCATCCTACCTTCAAGCAGATCAACACGCCCACCTAGCTTAGTGTCATCTGCGAACTTACTGACAGTGCATTCGATCCCCTCATCCAGATCATTGATAAAGATATTAAAGAGAACCGGCCCCAGCACCAAGCCCTGGGGGACACCACTTGTGACTGGACACCAACTGGATTTAACTCCATTCACCACCACTCTCTGGGCACGGCCATCCAGCCAGTTTTTTACCCAGCAAAGAGTACACCTGTCCAGGCCTTGAGCAGCCAGTTTCTCCAGGAGAATGCTGCGGGAAACGGCACAAAACCAAGCTGACTGGGCCTGATCACCCTATTCTCCTGCATGTGCCGTGTAATGGCACCAAGGATGATCTGTTCCATGACCTTCCCAGGCACCGAGGTCAGACTGACTGGCCTGTAGTTCCCTGGATCCTCCTTCCGGCCCTTCTTGTGGATGGGTGTTACGTTTGTCAACCTCCAGTCAGCTGGGACCTCCCCAGTTATCCAGGACTGCTCATAAATGATGCAAAGTGGCCTGGTGAGCACTTCTGCTAGCTCCTTCAGTACCCTTGGGTGGATCCCATCTGGCCCCATAGATTTGTGCACCTCCAGGTGCTGAAGCAGGTCCCTCACCGTTTCCCTTTGGATTACAGGGGCTTCATTCTGCTCCCCATCCTTGTCTTCTAGTTCAGGGGTCTGGGTACTCAGGGAACAACTGGTCCTACTGCTGAAGACTGAGGCAAAGGCGGCATTAAGTACCTCAGCCTTTTCCTCATCCTTGGTCACTATGTTACTAGCCCCCACCAACTAGAGAACAGAGATTATCCTAAGTCCTCTTTTTATTGCTAATATATTTATAGAAACTTTTTTTGTTGTCCTTGACAACAGAAGCCAGGTTTAGTTCTAACTGGGCTTTGACCCTCCTGATTTTTTCCCTACATAGCTTTACTACCTTTTTGTAGTCCTCTTGAGTGGCCTGCCCTTCCTTCCAGAGGCCATAAAGCCCCTTTTTTTCCCTAAGTCGCAACACTAGCTCCCTGTTCAGCCAGGCCGGTCTTTTTCCGCGACGGCTTGTCTTTCAGCACACGGGGACAGCCTGCTCCTGTGCCTTTAAGACTTCCTTCTTGAAAAACATCCAGGCTTCCTGGGCTCCTTTGCCCTGGAGGACTGCCTCCCAGGGGAATTTGTCAACCAGGCTCTTGAAAAGCCCAAAGTCCGCCCTCCGGAAGTCCAAGGTAGCAGTTCTGCTGACCCCCTTCCCTGCTTCTCCCAGAATTGAAAACTCTATCATTTCATGATTGCTGTTCCCAAGACAGCCTCCAACCGTCACATCCCCCACAAGACCTTCCCTGTTTACAAACAACAGATCCAGCAGGGCACCTTCCCTAGTTGGCTCTCTCACCAGCTGTGTCAGGAAGCTATCCCCAGTACATTCCAGGAACCTTCTAGACTGTTCCCTCCCTGCTATATTGTATTCCCAGCAGATGTCCTGCAAATTGAAGTCCCCTACGAGGACAAGAGCTTGCAATCTTGAGAATTCTCCCAGCCGTTTATAGAATATTTCATCTGCCTCCTCGTCCTGGTTGGGCGGTCTATAGCAGACTCCTACTATGATATCTGCCTTGTTAGCTCTCCCCCTGATTCTTACCCATAAACACCCCATTATCTCCATCTTTTAGTTCAAAGCATTCATAACACTCCCTGACACACAGGGCCACCCCCCCCCCCGCCGCCTCTCCTTGCTTGCCTATCCTTCCTGAAGAGCCTATAGCCATCCGTGGCAGCACTATAGCTATGCGAGTCATCCCACCACGTTTCTGTGATGGCGACTACATCATAATTATCCTGCTGTACAATGGCTTCCAGCTCCTCCTGTTTGTTGCCCCTGCTACATGCATTAGTGTAGAAGCACTAAAGCTGGGCTATTGGTCCTTTCTCCTTTTTACTGGAGGGAGCTGAAATTCTGCCACCCCCAGACTTATTCCTAAGGGGCCCGGTTACACCCCCTATCTTTTCCAGGTCTAGTGCCAGCATGCCGCTTTCAGGCTTTTTGCTAGCAAGCTCGGATCTATCCCCATCCCCCTTTGAATCTAGTTTAAAGCTCTCTCAGTGAGCCCTGCCAACTCCTGCCCTAAAACCCTTTTCCCCCTCTGAGACAGGCTTTTGCCGTCTGTTGCCAGCAGTCCTGGTGTCCTGAAAAGCAGCCCGTGATCAAAGAACCCGAAGCCCTGCTGATGACACCAGCCTCTGAGCCAGGCATTGATCAGCTGGCACTTCCTGTTAATCTTCTCATCAATCTTAGCAACTGTTGGGATAGAAGCAAACACTACTTGTGCTCCTGATGCCCTTAGCAGCCATCCCATGGCCCTGAAGTCTTTCTTCATTGCCCTTAGACTTCTAGTACCTACCTCGTCACCACCTACCTGAAAAATCAGTAGCGGGTAGTAATCTGATGTCTAAACCAGGGAAGGGAGTTTTCTCCGTATGTCCTTAATTCTGGCCCCAGGGAGGCAGCTGACTTCCCTGTGGGATGGGTCCGGTCTACAAAAAGGGCCCTCTGTTCCCCTCAGAAGGGAGTCACCTACTACAATTACTTTTCTTCTTTCTTGGTTGAGGAAGTCCTAAGGTGTGGGGGTGTGTGACTAACCCTGGGTGACCCACTGGATGGATCATCCTCTCCATCCTCAATCACCTGGTCCTCGATTTCCAAAGGCCCGTACCTATTCTGCAAGGGCAATTGGGATGGTGAGGGGGGCCGTGAGGGGTTTCGGTTGCCTCTCTGAGGAGGGATCTGACTCCACTCTCCCTTATCCCTTAAGTCCCCTCTTTCTGCCTGGTGACAGGAGGGAAGGGGATCATCCACTTCTTACAGGGCCTCCTCCTGCTGCCTTTGCCTCAGGGTATGGCTCCACCAATCTATTTCATTTTCACAGTCTCTAATACTTCCTAGCCTTTCTACCTCTTCCCTCAGTTCAACCACCTGCCTGAGCAGATCACTTAGTTGATCACACCGTACACAGGCAGTGTCTCTGGCACCCTGTGAGAGCAGTGCCAGGCTCAGGCATTCGTTGCAGCCTGAGACCTGCACAGCCACATGCTGGCACGGGAGCTCAGTCTGAGTTCCCACCTTCTTTCTTGCAGCAGTTTTTGACCGTTTTGTGGCCATGTTCTTCTCTTGTGCCAGGAGGTGATGAATCCCTGCTGTCAGCTTCACACACGCCCTGAGCCCGTGCCCCTGCATGCCAATGTTCCTCTGCTTGCACTTGCCCAGCTTGTGCTCAGCTTAGATGCAAGGCTTTCAGTGACCTACCGTGCGAAATACTGCGCCCTGTTCACCCGCTCCCACTGCGGTGCTGCAGTGACGCCCTGGGTGACTCCCACTGGCTGCCCGCGTTTAGAACTGCCACAGGGTGTTGTCTCTGCCCCTGCCTCCTCAGCAGCATGCCCCCGAGCTGCTGGTTCCGGCGTGAGCTAGCTGCTTTTCCCGGCTTCGAAAGCCCCCAAAAAGAGCCCTTTGCTGACTTTAGCCATCACGATCCCCTTCCCCAGTGCAGCCTTACCTGCACTGGAGCTGGTCTCCTCGGCGACATCCAGCAAGTAACGTTACAGGGCATGAATACTCAGCCAGAGACACGTGTCATTAAAACATGCACATATTCCATAGGTGGGATCAACAGAAACGTCTTGTTTTTATATGGAATACTAAAAGCTGTGAACTGTCATTAAAAAGCACTAAAACTAGAAAAAGTTTCAGTAGTATTGAAATAGATAAAAATATGCATGAAAGTTCACAGGGAAAGATCTAGGGACGTATTTAATGTTTATGACCTAGAAAAAAGAAAATTTTACAGTTTTAATTCCAGGTTTCCCTTGAATTTTGAAGGGTTTTGCAACGTTGCCATATAGCCTCTATATTTCACCCCAAGAGAAACACTTCTTAATACGAGTGTTCACCTATTTGTTACATAATTGCCAAGGTAAAACATTAAATGCTAAGTAACAGCAGCAGTTCCCCACAATCTGAGCTGCGAGTTATGAATTGCAGAACCTGTGAGTGAGAAATTTTGCTTGCTTTCCTAATGAGCTCATAATACAAAGTCAAATTTGCAGAGTACGAGCTCCTGTAAATTAGAGAGCTCCAAAGGGTCCATGACAGTGCTTGCAGCAGCACCGTATACCTCAGCAGCGTTGTGTCTCCACGTGCCGTCTGTATCATAGTGACACACTTGCACTCTTTCATCCGGGTATTTCCTTGTCCCGGTTTGCGGAAAAACGGAACGAATTTTCTGTTCAGTAATCTTACTTTGCAGTTAAGCCTCTTCTAACAAATTGAACTTGCTGAAATTAACAGCATATTTTTCCGACAGTATCCGCTTCCAGAGTGATCAGACCCATGTTTACAGCTGATGCCCGGGCACGGTATGCAGAGAGGCTCCTGCTTATACTCATTGCTATAACCCCCAAGGGCAGATCACTTTGTTACTTGCCCCGTTGGAGGGTCGGAAGCAGAAAAGCGCAGTGGGGTCCCACTTGCGGGGAGGAGGGGACAGGACAGGTGACCCAAAACAGACCAACAGGGTATTCCATCTGCCTCATGTTCAGTGTAAAAGCTGAGGGATCAATGGGTCAGCCTCTTCCTTCAATGGCGGCGTCCGAGGAGGACTTGGTCTATTCGTCTGCCTCTGATCCTGATCCTGAATGCAGATCTGGAAGTCCATTCTGGGGCTTGCCCAGTACCAGACAGTGACATGAGCGTCATGCCATGAGCTTGATCTGGTCTCATATATATTTCATTATTTTATTTTTATTTTATTAGTAACATTTCCATTAAACTAGTTTAGTTCTTTCTAAACTCTGAGGTGTCTTTCCCTCTCTCCCGCCTCTCCTTGGAGACGGAGGTGGGCAGAGCACCTGTCGTGGCTCTTGGTGGCTGGTCCGGCCTGACACAATAAAGTCGAAGTGACAAACTGGGATTTTACCCCTGACAAACAGGAAACCAACACGGCGGCGCAGCGAGGCAGGGAGGGACAGGCGGGTCTCCGCATCTCCACGGAGCTGACCGTGACGGACGCCCGGCAGCTCCTTCCGCCATGGCGGCTGCTGGCCGGTGACAGGCCTGCCCGCCCGCTGCCACCCAGGCACCCGCCCTGCTCCCCAGAAGCGCCGGGCGGAGTGATAGGGGCGGCGCACCCGGAAGCGCCGGGCGGAGTGATAGGGGAGTCGCACCCGGAAGCGCCGGGCGGAGTGATGGGGGAGGCGCACCCGGAAGCGCCGGGCGGAGTGATGGGGGAGGCGCACCCGGAAGCGCCGGGCGGAGTGATAGGGGAGGCGCACCCGGAAGCGCCGGGCGGAGTGATAGAGGAGGCGCACCCGGAAGCGCCGGGCGGAGTGATGGGGGAGGCGCACCCGGAAGCGCCGGGCGGAGTGATAGGGGAGGCGCACCCGGAAGCGCCGGGCGGAGTGATGGGGGAGGCGCACCGGATGTGGCGGTGAGTTCCGGATGTGGTGGTAGTGGCGGCGTTTCTCCGGGTTGAGCAGCTCTGCGATGGCAGTTGCACCTCTGCGCGTGTGAGTGCGGTGGGGCATGGGCACGGGCATGGTGAAGGAGGAGGAGGAGGATGAGGATGGAGGAAAGGGAGGAGGAGGATGAAGGAGGAGGAGGAGGATGAAGGAGGAGGAGGAGGATGGAGGATGAAGGAGGAGGATGAGGATGAGGAGGATGGAGGAAGGGAGGGGGAGGAAGGAGGAAGATGGAGGAGAAGGAGAAAGATGGAGGAGGAGGAGGGAGAAGGAGAAAGATGGAGGAGGAGAAGGAGAAAGATGGAGGAGGAGGATGGAGGAAAGGAGGAAGAGAAGGAGGGGAGGGAGAGGAAGGATGGCGGAGGAGGAGTAGGATGGAGGAGGAGGAGAGGGAGGAGGAGGGGGGAGGAGGGGGGAGGGAGGAGGAGGAGGGAGGGGGAGGCAGGAGGGGGAGGGGGGAGGGGGAGGGGGAGGAGGGAGGAGGAGGGGGGAGGCAAAAGAGGGGGAGGGGGGGAGGGGGGTGGAGGAGGAGGGGGAGGGAGGACTGGAGGGGCGTGG